>NW_027633526.1:0-39090 GCF_053919585.1 Euprymna scolopes
TTAATTTTAAATCTTTTTCATCTATCTGTCGATAACTCAAATAGTAGGGAACGCGGATGGAGCGCTAAATATTTTTGTCTCGATTCTAGCTAATGGCACCATAGTTTTTTTGTAAAACTTTTGAAATCAGTAGTATATATTATTATTTGAAAATCAATAATGCCCGGGAAACGGATCATTATACATTATTTTTTAATATTTTTTTTTACAAAGGAGTCACCACTTATCAAGGCCCGGAGGCCACTCGAGAATAAGGGTTAATAAGCGTACAGTGTCCAATAGGGACAATGTCGTAATAATTATAAGTAGTGGAGATTTTGTAAATCGGATTACTTAAAGGGAAACGGCTTATCAAGAACTTGTTTACATTGGACTTGAAGACGATCATATTATAGTCAGCTGAAAAGCAGGCAAAAGGAAGAGAGTTTCACAGGTGTGCAGTTCTAAGAAAGAAACTTTGTTCATGGAATCTACGGTTAGGTTTAGGCACAGATAAAGCGTGGGGGATAAATATATCCCAACTACAATATAATATTCATTTGAGAAATGATTCCGTAATAAGAAATACGGAATCTGCATGAAATAAAATATATTTAAGCGTATTTTACGACCGTGAAAGGCCGGGAGCCCCTGCTAGTTTTTAAATAAAAGACAGTTGTTATCATGCTATTAGAAAGAGTCGAAGTGTTTCAGTTCCGCGTAACAAACTTTCCGTTACCCTTTTAAAATCTGCTGTATATAGGCTTAACTATAACGCGCTATGCGTTCGGAGATGCTTCTTATTTGAACAAGTGCTCGATTTTTTTAAATATATATTTATTTAATCGTTTACTTTGATGAATAGGTGGCATGTTAGCTGGGATATTTTAAAGGTGGCGCTGGAATATTTACACGTCCTAATTCGCAGATAGTAAATACATTTATTGAAAAGCGCAAACATGACAAATGCGTATATCAATAAAGGGGTTGCCCTCCTCAAAACAAAAACAAGCCTAATTATTAAAAAAAAAACAACTGGGGTGGGGAAGAAACAAAAAGGTAAAAATCCAATAATATATTTGATGAAAAATGTCCGGGCTCATTTGTCAAAAAGCCTTTGATTAAGTTGCGGGCAAGACATGCTAACAAAACCGACGTTGTCAACACAAGGGATTCAGATATTCATCTCGCAAATTGGCAAGTTACCGTTGGGAGACATCCAAGGAATTCTCTGGGCTCATGCAAGAAAAAAAAAAAAAAAAAAAAACACTCCTCAACCCAACCTTTGATGATGTTGATTAGATGAAGAAAAAAAGGGCAGTGGGAAGAGATAAGTAGAAAAAAGAAGAGAAAATAAGGATATGGTAGAGGGAGGTGGCACAAGAGAAAAACAACAAGGACGAGAATAAGTCAAGAGATGATGCAAAAAGAAAAGATGATAGAAAAATGGGGGAAGGAAGAATAAGAAGAAATGGGGAAAAGAACGAAAAAGAAGTAGAAGATATAAAGGAGAAAAAACCCTAAAAAACAAAGAGGAGACATGACAGGATTAAAAAGAGTTAAATAACAGGAGACGAAAGGATACAGACACAATATATATATATATATATATATATATATATATATATATATATATGGGGAATGGGAGAATAAGACCTAGAGTCTAAACAGCAGAGTTTATTTTAATGTATTAGTAAATGTACTAATACTATTAAAAGGAAAAACAGTGCTCTTGTTATGTATATATATATGTATAATAAGATCGATAGGTATGGATATCCAAGAGCTATTTTAATATTGAGTAAAATTATTCATAATATTTGAATTGAAAATCAATTTCAAAAGAAAAAAAAAACAAACATTTTACTCAATATATATATATATATGTATATATATAAATATATATATACTCAATATATATATATATATATATATATATATATATATTCATCTCGTTTTAACTAAGAATTCACTTATTAAACTCCGGTATTATTCATATACTAATTAAACCGTAGTCAATTAATTAAGCTCAGTAGTAATAATCGAACATATATATTATAAAAATTGTAAATAACAAATGGTGTGTGCTTTTCTTTATGTATTATATATGCAATTTGTAATTTGTCTCTGAAGATTAGCCATTTTGGAATGTCTTTTAGCGAGATACAGGTGAAGTCTATTATATAAAAAAAAATCCTCACCTGGCTGTTTAAATGTATGTATGTATGTTTGTATGTCTGCCTAAAACTTCCGACCGAGGCGACGCATCTTGACACGATCGGTAGCATTTTGAACCTGGACCTTTCGAGCGATAAATATCGAAAAATTAGCAAAAAACATTAATTTCTTCACCCTAAGCTGGCCAGCTGTGTACAAGGAGGGGTCGTTTTTTTTGCGCGCAATTTTTGCAAGTCATCGTATCGGTTGGGTTGACTTTGCTTAATTTAAACGTTCCGAACTTCCGGTCGCTCATGGAGCATTGATAAAGCATCAGATTATCTTTCACTTTCTTTTCTGTCTTCTCGTCACGGGTTCGAGCCAGCTTGCTTTTTTAATTTTTTTCTTTTTGATTTTTTTTAACACCTCTCTTAATCCTGGCTGCCTACTGTTGCTTTTATTCCCTCCCCACGCTACTTTTTTTTAATATTTCTCTCCACATGGGCTGACAACTGTTGTTTTGACCCCCCCCTCAACCCGAGGTTCCTTACTACACCACCTACTCACATCCGAGCAACGTCGAGTACCCCCTCCCCTTGCTACTACTATTTATTTTTTTTTTACCCCTGTCTCTCAGGCCCGGTCTTCCTATTGTTGTTTTGACCCCCCACGCTACTACCACTTTTTTAACACCTCTCTCAGCCCGAACTTCCTACTGACATCTTACCCCACCCACTTCTCCACACCCGGGTAACGCCGGATAACCCCGCTAGTTATATGATAAAACACATGTGATATGTAATTGTCTTCGTTATTGTAAAATTATATATATATATATATATATATATATATATATACGTAAACGATTAAACAAATATATATATACATTATATATATATATATATATATATATATATATATATATATATATATATATATATTTATCTTTTTCTAAGTAAGCCGATGGTTAAGGTTGTAATATTGGATTTCTCTCGTTTTACTATTAGGTCCCATTTGACTAGGGACAGACTTCTCTTTGGACTACTGCACTGTCCGAAGAAAAATAGTTTTCATTATTTCAGCTTTTTTGAAAACTTTCCAATCGGATTATATGCATTGTCACGCTGGACTTATTTTGGAATACATTCTATCTAAAGAACTATTTTGCATTTTGGATCAACTCGAGAGGCGTTTCATTCAAGCTGAAATAATATGCGTAGTCTGTTTATATATTAGTTTTTTTACATATCCAATATTTTTTTCGATTTGTTTTTTGGGGCAATTTATAACTACAATAAATTGCGGTTTCACTGAATGCCTTAACTAGAAAATTCTAGCATTGCTACAAATATAATTTGCTGATTTCTTTATGTCCTCTGATGAGAAGAATAATAAGAATAGCATTCTTTGAAACTCTGCGGAATAAGGAGTTTGTAAATTGTTTTTTGGAGTATTAAGTCGAACAATAAATTTTGATTGTAAAGTTCAACTTACAGTTTTAAATTTCTTTCTCTTATATATATATTACCGATTCCGTATTAAATTCCTGATTCCGATACAATTACCTATTCCGATTCCGATTCTTTATAAATATCTAAGTATTTAACTATGAAGTTGTTATTTTTCACGATTTCCATAAAACACTTGTTAAATATGCAGATATTTTCTCTATTTTACTAATAGTTTAAAATCAATAATTATTCATTATTTTAACATTCTTATCAGCAATAAAAGACTTTTCTTTAAAGAAAATCAAATAAAAATGCCAATTGGCATCGGAACATAAGCACACATTTTGTCGATTCTGATACTGATTCCAGAACCCCCAAACGTTGCGATTTTTTCGATTTCCGATCCAGATTCTGATTAATCGGCCCAACACTAATATATATATGTGTGTGTGTGTGTGTGTGTGTGTGTGTGTGTGAGTGTGTGTGTGTGTGTTTATTATACTCTTCTTATCTAGTCACGAATATACAAAATAATAAAAATAAAGAGATAGACCAAAGAATGATAAACATCACAAAACAACAACAAAACAACAACAAAACAATTGTGTTATATATATTTTCTTGTCTTCTTTTTCCCTTTATGGAAACCTATTTTTTATTTTTCTATTTTTCATAATTAATGCCATTTTGCTTTTGTGATGATTCGTTCTTTTTATTGATTATCTATTTCTCCACCTTCTTCTCATTATTATTTTACTCACTAGGCGTTCTCAAACTGGTTATCATCAAAGATGGCTCGCTGATGAAGACCGGTGGTGTTCCCTGGAGTCTTGGTGACAACAAGTCTTCTCAGATTTCTAGTAATCCTCACCTCTTACGACAAGCTTTGGAAATATATAGATTTATGTTATCGCAACAATCGTTTGCTGGTGATTTCTTGTTGACAATGACCATTGGTCTTCACTGTAATTTGGATGGCAAAGAGCCTCCCTCCCCAACGTCTCAGTTCCTTCTGCACCAGTCAAGAAGGGGTAAGTGCTTTTACTCCTTGGTCTTTTCATGCTCCTTGACCCTTCGACTATTTGGAGGAGTGCATGATTCGGCTGCCACTTATTATTATTATAAATAATGAATCAGGAGCTTCTGCAGTATAGTACCTATAAAAAAAACTCTTAGCCCTTACACACAGAAAATTTACGTAAAATAATCGAGTAATTTCATTTTTAAAAAAGAATAATGTACTTCTACACTATAGTACCCGTATGAAAAAAAACCCCAGGAAAACTTTACTTGTGATGTCCATAAAAGTTTTAAAACCGAAAATCACATCAAATAACCGTGTAGTATGACTTTTCATTGTTTTCTTATATAGGTAGAATACTGTACAAGTATCTTAATCTTGGGTAGAATATTGAACTAGTACCTTTCTCTCCTCATTTTATTGTGAAAGCTGGTGAAGGGGACAGGAGATGTATAAGGGGGTCAGTCACAACGATGGCTGAAGCGGTTTACGACCTGAAAATATTTTATTTCCTATATATATATATTTAAGAAAGGGGGAGGGGCTATAAGGAGTTAGTCCCGGAAATGGTAGAAGTAATTTACGATTTTAAAATCACTTAATTGCATCTAACAAGTTCAGACATTCAATTTCATAATGCATTAATAATATTTATCTTATGAAATATATATATTTGCAAGTGTTGCCCTATCATCTGCCAACATCTGACACTTTTATTTTTTACTTTAACCAAATTCCACCAATCAGACTCCTTACCGATTCATTCCATTTTCTTATCACCATGAAAAAATTGCAAAACCTGACATGCAACATGTCTCTATCAAATCTTAATACTTACATGCCAAATCATCAGATTATCAAGAGAAGATTGTGACGTAATTATTACTAGTGATTTACAAGTCACTTTGATTAAATTATAATCTCTAGAAAAAAAAAAACGATGCCTTACTATAGTTCTATATATTTCAAGCAGTTTTCTATATATATCTCTATATTTATATCTATATATCTATATTATAGTCTATATATCTCTATAGTTCATATATCTCAAGCAGTTTTCTATTTTTGGCTGCAAAAATATTTATTTTTCAATTTATGGTCTGTTCGGAACTAATATTACATTGATTATTCCATTGAAGGGCATTCTATTGCTTGCTTATGTGATGAGGTTTTCAACTATCGTGGAATTTCCACGGGTTGTGCTTATTATTATTATTATTATTATTATTATTATTATTATTATTATTATTATTATTATTATTATTATTATTATTCCCTTTTCCTTTTTCATTCTCCCTTTTTATTTTGCTAATATTTAATCCTTGTCCTCTTTCCTCATATATTTTCTGATTCTAATCTCCTCTTCTCCATCCTCCCATCTTTCCTGCGCATTCCTTCTTTCCTTCCTAATTATTATTATTATTATTATTATTATTATTATTATTATTATTATTATTATTATCATTATTTATTATTATTATTATTATTTTTATTATTATTTTATTATTATTGTTATTATTGTTTTATTATTATTATTTTATTATTATTATTATTATTATTATTATTATTATTAGGAAGGAAGAATGGGAATCGAGAGGAAGAGGAGCTAGAAGTGTCGCGAGTTTGGTATCCCAGTTAAAACAAATTAAAAATAACAACCTACTTTCAGTGATTGCAAGAGAAGAGATTGAATGGGTGGTTAGGAATGAAATGAATAACGAAAGTAAAATTGATGAAACTAGCTCTGATGAAAGCACCGAGAGAGTGGAAGTGCAGAAAGGAAATGTAAACGATGATGGGAGGCGGACAACTGAGGACGCATGGAATCCTATGGTTAGGGGAAGTAATGAGAAGGAGTTTGAAGGATCTAAGGCAGATGAGATCATTGACTCTGAGACAATGGAGCCAGTGAAAGGAGCAGATGTATGGAGAAGTGGTGATGAAGTTCGAACTTTGACTTCTGTAGAAAAAGAAGTACTTCAGAAGTTAAGAGAGGTTCTTCTTAGAGACGATATCATAGAGATTCCCAGTATGAAGTGTAGTGATAGGCGGAAGGTGAAAAACGAGGTAAAAATAATTCCAGGAGTAATTCACAACATCATAAGAAACAACATATCGATTACGGAACTTAACAGGCGTCTGTATGCAGCGTCATACGTAATTGCGAATCGTCTTAGCTTATTACAGAAGAAAAAAGGAGAAATGAAGGATAGAAGGCCACACTGGCAGAGGCGGCTTGAAGAAAAAGAAAGACATTGGTAGAATCGAAGAAATAAGAAAAGGAGTAAAACTAGGACAGAAAACCAAGGACGAGCTTGAAAGGAAGTACAGATTGCTGGAAAAAGGAACGATGAACGTTCTAACAATGTTGAAAGAGAAGGTTCACACTGGTGGTGTGTAAATTAGGAACTTTGTTGGAAAAAGTGTTGCATTTCGGCAGAACAACCTTTTCCGGAACAACCAGTCTATGCTGTATAAAGAATTAAATGGTAGTAAACAGGCGGGAAATAACAACACTCCAAATGCAAAAGATGCAAGGAATTCTGGAGTGGGATTTGGTCTGTTGAAGGGCGATATAATGAGAAGGCTCGCTGGTTGGGAGAGGTCAGAAAAAGGCTATCAGAAATGCAGCAGATGAAGAACGTTGAGATAACCATCGATGACGTTAAGGCTGGCATACGAAGGATGACAAACTGGAAGACACCTGGTCCAGATGGAGTGATGGGCTTCTGGTGCAAACAGTTCCAGTGCCTTTATTCACCTATAGCTGCTGCTCTGCAAAGGGTCGTAGAATCGGCAGATGTCCCTGATTGGCTTATGAAGGGAAGAACAACACCGATTAGGAAAGATTCCAGCAAAAGAACAGATGCCAATAATTCTAGACCAATTACATGTCTGCTTTTGATGTGGAAACTTTTGACTGGAATATTTGCGAAGAAAATTTATAAACATCTAGAGAGTAATGGTGTTTTTCCTGACGAACAAAAGGGGTGCCGGAAAGGCTCGAGAGGTACTAAAGAGCAACTACTAATTGATAAAGCAATAATGCAGGATGCGAAGCAGAAGAAGAGAAATCTGAGCGTAGCATTGATCGTTTGCAGAAAGGCTTATGACATGGTTCCTCATTCATGGATACGTGAAACACTATTGATGATGAAGGTTACAGAGAATTGGAGACAAGAATACCTCAATGGAAAACGGTGCTGACAGCAAACAGAGAGGAGATGGGGCGAATTGGCATTAAACGTGGGATATTTCAAGGAGATTCGTTATCGCCACTTCTTTTTGTAATGATAATGATGCCACTGAGCATCCTCTTGAAGAGAGAAAAACTGGGGTATAACTTTGGATCTGGTGACAGACGCCTCAACCATCTACTGGTTATGGATGATTTGAAAATATTCGGTAGAAATGAAAAGGAAATGGAGAGACTGGTAGAACTTGTGGGGACATACTCAGAAGATATTGGGATGGAGTTTGGGATTAGTAAATGTGCGGTGCTGGTGATAAAAAGAGGAGTAAAGGTTCATTCGAATGGAATAGTGCCGCCAAATGGAGAAATCATGAAAGATATGGCATATACAGGATATAAGTATTTGGGAGTGCTGGAGGATGTAGGCACCATGAACAGAGAAATGAAGGAAAAAGTCAGGAAGGAGTATCTCAGAAGAGTGAAACTAATTGCAAAGTCGAAACTGCATGGAGGAAACCTAACGAAAGCAGTAAATGCATGGTCAGTCAGTGTTTTGAGATACTGTGCAGGAATTTTAGAATGGTCTGACAAGGATTTGCATGCCATGGATATCAAAACAAGAACAGTTTCAGCAATGTTTGGTATATTTCACATTCGAAGTAGCGTAGCAAGGCTGTATCAAAAGAGGAAAGATGGTGGGAGAGGATTGAAAAGTGTAAAAGATTGTGTTTGAACTGAGATGTCGTTGAAGGAGCATGTGGTTAGAAGTGAGGAGTGGATGAAGTGGAGGTATGTGAGATCAAGGCTGATTATGTGAAACATATGGATAGAGATAGGGCAGAGGAACTGGCTAGGAAGAAAATGCATTGAAGGTTCTTCCAGGATATAGCAGAAGTGGCTGATGAAAGATCATGGCAATGGCTTAGAGCTGGGTATCTGGCTAAGAGTACTGAAGCTTTCGTTTGTGCAGCAGAAGAGCAGGCATTAGGAACACGATTGTTAAACAAAGTGGTTCTAGGAGAGGAAGTTGCTGCAGAATGTTGGATTTGTGGTAAGACCTCGGAGTCAATAGTGCACCTTGTAGCAGGGTGTAGTGGACTGGCCCAGAGAGAGAGAGAGAGAGAGAGAGAGAGAGAGAGAGAGAGAGAGAGAGAGAGAGAGAGAGAGAGAGAGAGAGTACCGCAAAAGACACGATCGCATGGGACTCCGGATATATTGGGAGGTGTGTAAGAGGGTTGGGTGTGCTGGAAAATTGTTTGAGGAGGTGCTGATGAAGTGAGAACAAGTGAGGATGGCAAGATAGAGGTATGGTGGGACTAAAGTGTCATAACGACCAAGCAATTGGAACATAATCGTTCGGATTTGGTCGTCATTGACAAGGTCTCAAAAAACTACAGATTGTAGACTTCTCAGTACCCTGGGACAGAAATGTGAGAAAGAAGGAGAATGATAAGTGGAGGAATTATGCTCCATTGGCCTTGTAGATAAGGCGTATACACGGGTTTAATACACAAATAATCCCGGTCGTAGTTTGTACACTAGGAGTAGTATCAAGTCGTCTGGAAGGACAATTGAAAAAACTACAAATCCCCGATGTTTTAGGCTGCCTTCAGACCACTGCAATTATAGGTACCACCGACATCCTTAGGAAAACCCTTGATCTTTGAAGCTCCTGGTTTGAGGCCGGGATTAAGGGAAATCCTCTGGAAATGAATCCCATCTCTTTCTAGAGAGACGTTCATAAACGAAATTATTATTATTTATTATTATTATTATTATTATTATTATTATTATTATTATTATTATTATTATTATTCCCCCTTATCTTTCTCTTCCTACTCCTAGCTATTCTTCTTTTTGTTGTAATTTTTTCCTTCTTTATTTCTTTTTATTCCGTACTCCTCTTCATCCTCCTCCCATCTCTTCTTCTTTATATCCTTCCCTCTCCTCCAATTTCTCCTTATTCCACCTCTCCTTCAATATCTTCTTCTCCGGCGCCCCCCTTTTATTTCTCTCGTCAACACCATCAATTAATTCTCCTCTCCTTCCCCCACTTCGAAAATGGTTAAATCGTGCAGCATCAAAGATGGAAGACGAAAAGGTCACGTGAGTGGCGGCCATGTTTAATCGAATTCCTTAATTAATCATCCCAAGACGTTTTTTTGGGTCGGGGTGTTTCTTTGTGTGTTTTCTGGAGTAATTACTAATTAGCTCGGACCTAATCTCATTCCCTATTTCATTTCTTTTCCTGTCGAGCCATACTTATCCCTTGGTATACCCGTTGACAGTTCGTACCGGATAGTTTAACTGAAACCACACGGAAAGCCCACCGTCAAATTTGTTCAAGACCCCAAGAGGACAGGAACCGGTCGGATTGTTTGCATGTGATTCGCAGAATAGAAAAGAAAAAAAGAGAAATGCGTGGGGTGATGGTAGTATGTGTGTTTGTAAACAAATCATTTTCATTTTCATGTTCTTTTTCTTTTAGGTAGAGGATGAAAACGGGACAATAAAAGAGATATTAGGGGATGATAAATAGAAGACTAAAAAACAACAACGTATAAAAATAACAATAAAAATATAAGTAGTAATAGTATTTATAATAATAGCACTCGTACAGTATTTACCAAACAAGAAATAAAAAGCGATCACGCACATTAATCCACTCAACTCTATCCCGTTTTCCTGCTTTCTAGCTGACTACAATCTGATTGTCTTCAAGTCCAACGTAAACAAGCTCTTACTGAACAGCCCCCCCCCCGCTAAGTAATCCAAGTTATAAAATTCCCACTAATGTCTACTACGCTAAAATCACAATGACTGATGTATACCCATTAACCCTTATCCTCGAGTGGCCTCTGGACCTTGATAAGTGGTGACCCATGTAAAAAAAAAAAACATTGCCTGTTGTCTACGTCATGACAACCTCATAGGAAATAGACGATGCCAATGAATTTCCACGATTTATTGCATTATAAACATATTCGGAAATTTATATTGGAAAATAAATATGCTTATCTCTTTAATAAATGTTTAACATAATTGACCATATAATTTTGACCACTTAAAAACTAATTTAACCGGCTAAAGACCCATAAAGAACGCTCGTAAAAAAGGCAATCATTTGAGGCCCCCTAGCGCCGCTATGTGACTTTTACTTGTGAGGAGATTGAATTTGAAAATATGGAGAAAGATAAACAGACATAGAGCATTTCATTTATTTATTTAATTGTATTTGTTAATAAAAAAGAATTTGTGCGAAAATGATGTGCAACAAACAAGAACGTAATTTGAGCGTGGCTACTAAATTTACTGACACCGTTATTGAAGTAGACACCAAGCAATGGCTTTCGTAGGGTAATATACGTGATTGCCAATAGACGCTGGAACAAATATTGAGATTACAAGTTAAGATGGATAATTCGAGACTTTTATGGATCGAAGCAATTTCCTTTCGATTAATTTTAGTGTTTGTATTACATTTTTTTTTCTCTGTTAGGTTATTTGTTTACCGGAAATTTAAACTAAATAAAAACAAATAAAAAACAATAAGACCGTAACAAGAAAGTTTTTTTTTTTTTGTACAATTCACTCAATTACGCCCACATAAAAAAATTAGATTCTACTTTTTTTATATAGTGGATTACTTGCAAATATACCGAAAAAAGTAGAATTTAAAGCAGGTGATCAGTTTTGAATGTACATTCGGCATAAAATCGTCACTCATTTCCGGATGCCCTCCAGTATTTTTGTAAGGTAGTTAACAGCATTTTCTTTTATAGTCAAGATTAACTTCCATTAGTTGCCAGTTATAGTCAGGTTTAGGATTAAGAAATGAGATTTTTCTATTTTTAATCGATTACAAAAAAAAATGATTGGAAATGTGTAGAAAAACAAATAAACATTATTTTGAAATTTAGAACGGGTGCCTATTAAAGTCAGGTCCATGATTAGACTACAGACAGGTGGAAGGACATGTAAAGTGACAGATATGAGATAGGGAAGAAAGAGGAAAGAGAAATAGTTTCCCTCGCCTCTGACTGTCAGACTGACCTATAAAGTGGAGGAGGGAAAGAACAAAAAAACAAAAAACAAAAAAAGACACGTGGTTTATTTATTTATTTATTTTTACTAAATTGAAATATTCGTCCCGACCGTTTTAATAGAATGGTTTAGGGCTACTTATTTAATATCAGTTTACCACTTATCAAGACCATGAACTGCTCGAGGATAAATTAATGTGACGTAAACGTTCTCACTCGAAATATGAAAAACACTAGAGGAGTACTACTATTAAAAAAATAGGAAGTACTAAAGAGAACAGTGGCATAAACTTTGCTTGATTACGACTAAGACGTTATATGAAAAGGATTAAAAAATATATTAAGGGCGGAGAATGTGGATTCAGAATTTCGTCCGTGTCGTAATAAATTTACTCTGATTTTATAGACAAATGAACTTAGTTATTTCAAATTTGATTATTCAGCTGGCCGATTGATTTGACTTGTATTTGCTTTTGTAATTAAAATAATTTAAGTAATATAAAGATCTTGGGAACCCGGACGACGCCAAGTGCTAAAGGGTTGAAAATCCTTCAAGTATTTTATAATATGTTCCGTTGTAGGAACTTTGCCAGCTAAAAGCTGAACCGAATCACATCAACAAGGGTAGCATATAAATAGAATAACAAACTTTGTCGATAAAATATTTTTATATAGAAAATCATATCATGCATGAAACGTGTCTAACAGTTAAACGTAATAAATAACACCTATGATATCAGTTATCTGTTTTCATAATGTATCATTATATTAGGATTACGTGTATATATATACATATATATATATATACATATATATATATACATATATATATATGTAGAGAGAGAGAGAGAGAGAGAGAGAGAGGGAGAGAGCGATAAAGAGGTTGAGATGGATAGATGTGTTACAGAAAATAAAAACATCGGTACCGTCGGTTTCAAATCTAAACAAAGGGGACCAATATCTGGTTTCCTACGTCGGACAATCTTCAGCTTTATTTCCTTTCTTTTTGATTTGAAACGAATTATACCGATGTTTTGTTGAACTTCTGTAACACATATATAAATAAATATTACGCTCGTAAAAAAAATCTTACTAATTGAGTACACTGCTGGATTTCTCTCATGCTAACTTTACATAGATAAATGAATAGATATATATAAATATATATATATATATATATTATATATAAATATATATATATATAAATATATATACTTATATATATATATATATATATATATATAGAGAGAGAGAGAGAGAGAGAGAGAGAGGGAGATAGATAGATAGATAGATGCAGATGCAGGTAGAGAAAGAGAGAGAGATAAAGACAAAAAGGAAGAGATACTTCGTCAACAGATAAGCATTATTGCTACATCATAGTTTTTCTGTGTCGCTAGATGAATAGGTGCTTTAAATTGAAATAAATGCCTTCCGTTTTGTGAAGAATAGAATGTTTCACCTACAACAAGCATTCAATGAAAGAAAGAACAATCTCTATGCTTATATATACATTATCTATTGCCTAGAGTGCTCTATAGTTTTATAAAGAGCCATGTATATACATATAATGAATTTAAACGACATAATTTTCTTTACTTAAATATATATCTAGCTCCACTGACGATTCGGAAAACAGTGAAACAGCTGCCACTGTATACTACTATTATCTCTCTCTTTCTCTCTGCATATATATATATATATATATATATATATATTTCATTCACATACAGTACTGTTTCGTTGTTTCACAGCTCATCAGTGCGGCTAGACAAGCAACTACCTCAAGCCAGAATCGAAACCCGATCGCCCAAACGACAGTCGGAGCTTCTAACCGTTGCACTATACGGCTGCTGCTATGCGGGCAGTGAATTAACAATGTTTTCAACATTTTCCAAAGTATCTAAGCTCAATTTGTTTACACAAAGAGCATCGCTTCATACGCTAATGGTAATTTGTATACCATTTCCCAAAATGCTCAACAGCAAGACGATTCGGTGTTGCTCTGGATTTAATAAAAATCGCTACCTACTCTTTTTAACACACAATAAACTTCCTCTGTTTGTACTGACATTCCTATTGTCAGTGATTTTGCTAATCTAATAAAGTCGAAAATGTGGAGAAAATTCTGAATTAGTTTATACATGGTTTAAATTTTGTTAAAAACTGATGTTATTTTTATATTTTCCTTACATTATTTATATATCTTTTAACCTTAAAATAATTTCTTCTGTACCAAATTTATAAAAAAAACTCTTTAGTTTGGTCCTCATCCTTTGTAATTATAACCTCCCCAATTATTTTGATTAGGATATAGAATTTTATCTTCAATATTCTTTTAATTTATTTGTAAAATAGCAAAACTCTATTTAAGTAGATACATACTATAAATAACGGCACTCTTGCATAATTTGACCCGACTTTTCATTAATTCCCGTCAAGCATGGATCGGGGGAGACCGGCAATTATCGGTGTCAGCCGAGCGTCATAACAGACGCAGACTAATGAAAAAAAAAAAACGAAACAAAACAAACCGGAAAAAATACAAATGCAAATAATCAAAAATAACAAAAAACAAAAAAAAAAACTACCCTGAAAAATGAAAATGTGTTTATTTCATTTCAGTATTTATTCTTTTTTCAAAATATTTATCAACATAAAGTTTGTTTGTTTTTCTCCAAGAAAAGATTTTTTAACCGTATAATTGTTAGATGTAATACAAGTTTTTTTTTTTTTTGCTTCATTTTCTTTTTTGGGTACTATTGCACTTACTGATCTATGCTGAAATAATAACGTTATTATTTAAAAAGCCATTCGTAACATGGGGAGGAGATGGTGTTTTGTACCTATTCTATACTTTAACCTTACAATTGAATAAAAAACATATCATAAAACTTTAATTAAACTTGGAAATACGATTTAAAGAATTGCGCGTATCAGTAAGTGCACTAGCACCCTTTTTTGTAACCGTATTTGTTTTTCTTGTTTTTTATTTTTATTTTCAAGACTTGTTGTTCAGTCAAGTTCTTTTGGTGGCACTGTCCATTGTTACATCTCAAGAAGAAACATCCTTTACACACGATCTTTTTTTAAGTAAACATTTGTGTTCACAATTGTTGCACCACATTTTTTGGGGGACAGCACTTTCTTCTCCTGACACTATGAGATTGTCTGCATCGATGTTTTCATTTCTTTTTCTAGCATGTATAGATTTATTTTCTTGCCTGTCATTTTTCTGTTTGGCGAGTTTGAAAATATATTTGTTTGTCAGTTTTTCTTTTTAATTTTTGTTGGTTTACTCGCTTTCTTCCAATTCGAATATCGTCTGCTCCCATTTAGATAGCGCTTTTTCATAATCAAGCTCCCAAAAATTCAATTAAAAAAAAAATTATAAATAACTAATCAGAAAATAAAAAGTAACCCCCGTCCCCTTAAAAATTGCTAAAAATATAGTAGAAAAAAAATAAAATAAAATATAAAAGTCGAGTAAGCGTTCTTACATTTTAACAACGCTCGCGGCCGACACCGATGATTGCCGGTCTCGCCCGATCCATGCTTGACGGGAATTCACGAGAATGCGGGTCAAATTATGCAAGAGTACCTAAATAACTGCCTTAGATATACATTGTTTAGACTCTGCCACTCAGCGTGATGGACCTGCAGACATTGTCAGCTTATCTATTTGGGGAAATCTATTTCTTTCAAAACAATTTATTTTTTAATTTTCAGATGCTAACAAAATATCATCCATTTCAAAAGGTACCAAGCGTAAATTATTATCTCTCAATAGTTTTAAAACTCGGTTTTCTATGCAATGGAGCTTCGAAAACGAACTTTTTATTCAAAGATTGCTTTTGCGTAACATATTTATATCGCACTATATCTTGTTAAACAGGGTGTTTTTTTTGTTTTTTTTTTAGGTGCGGCGAAATTTAAATCGCCAACTCTATTATCTTAAATTGTAGATTTGAAAACTATCGGTTATTTTGAGTTCAGTTTAATTTGGCAATTCATCATAAAGTTACTTACCCTGAAGCAGCGTTTGAAAATCATGCAAATTTATTTTGAAAATAATTTTGAAGCATTTGGTGAAGGAATAATTTCGCAAAATGGGTTGTTGTTCGTGAGATTAAACCCAATTGGATTATTTTCCTTAGGGATATGCAAAGTCCTATGTCTGCAATGATGAACAAGATATAATAGACCACTTGTAAGACAATATTTCATCTGTTATTGGCGAAATAAAGACTAATCTAATGCGGAGTGAAAATTGTAACTCTAGATTGCATCATATTGATGCGCTATACATTTCTGTGTTATTTATTTTAATTTAAACTTCACCACTTCTAAAAAACACCATATCGAAATCATCCGTGTGTAGAGAGACATGCGAATAAAATGACATGCACATCGGGTATCTAATCTCACCTTACATGCTATGAAGATTCGAAAATAAACGCTTTTAATGTAAAGATTATTTTTGCGTAACCTATTTATATCACACTAGCGGGCCACACGGCGTTGCACGCTCGTAAAATACGCATGAATATTATATTTTAATTCATACAGAAACTGAGACATGTGCATGCGAGTATTATGTTCTTTTACTAAACAGTTCGATTCTTGTAAGCAAAAAAAAAGAAGAAAAAAAGAAATACTCGAGCTGAGATCGAAACCAAAACCTAAAGTCAGTGAGCCATGTACGATAACCATTAGGCCTTCTTGATAAAAAGTGTTTCCAAACCTATTTATTCTTAACATAAGTAATCTGCCAAGTGAATGATTCACGCATGTGCATTCGTGAAGCAGTTAACAAACAGATAAAAATCCGATGATCACCACGTACCAATTTTTCAATTTCGACTAGCAACCCCTTTTACCGGATGAAAACCAATTAAAAAGTTTTCCACATGTCTGAATATTTCGTTTGTAGATCAAAAATTCGTTGAGCATATAAATTGAGAGTTGTCCTCGCATTTTTATGGATATAGGATGTCCCAATAAAATGTATATATTCTTTAAATTATCTTATAGTCACCTGCGAAACAGATAGGTAGGACGAAGAGGAAGTATTGAGTACTGCCCTCGCGCACAAGATTTGAACCTCTCCCTATTGATTTTTCTCTTTTTTTTGGAGGCGGTTGTGGAGATGGGGGGCATGTTAAACACAGGATTCACACCACAAAACGAACTACAGCGAATGAGTTGAAAGCAACCATTGAAAGAAGATGTGTCAGAATACCAATTGGACTAATTAGGAACCTTTTTGATTCAATCAGTGAGCGTGGTTAACTGTTCATGAACCACAATGACCCACAATTTGAACACTTTCGATAATTAGCTGGTTTCTGTATTTGTTTACAGTATTTTGATGTATGAAACTTTTCTTTCTTATACTAAATGTTGGTTTTATGGTCATTTAAAGAGTGTATACATTTTATTGGGACACCCTATATAAAGATTACATTTGTTACAGAAGTAATTAGTCGACAGTATGATACATCGGGAAGACATACACATGTGTCATCTATCTCAACCCTTCTTACAGTTAATGGAACTTTAAAAAAGAACGTACATTTAATTAACATAATTTTTTATGTGTAATCTTCATATATCGCGTTGCATTTTGTTACAACGGCTATGAACACGCATACGCACGTACATTTATCTTATCTCTCGTTACATTTAATTGAATATCAAGTTATTTTTGTTACAACAGAACAACGTGCAGGCAGAAAAACACGCATAGCGTCATATGTCACGCCACATTTCGCTGGTGTGTTGGTATAGAAATGGACGAAATGTGTTGATATGCCATAAAACAGACAACATCTCTGTCAAAGTTCTCGGCCTAGTATTGAAAGGCAACACTGAAGACATTGCCAAGGCTGTTGCAAAGAAGGGGGTTCCATCTGAAAAATTACCTAAAAAATTACAAAAAGAAAAATTACGCATCATTTTACAAAACCATAATTCACCCATGCATAGAGTATTTTTGCCACATCTTGGCTAGTGCATCTACAAATTGTCCCTCACTCTTAGGTAGTGTCCAAATTAAGAGTCTCAAATCTAATAGGTCCCGCACTATCGGCCAAACTCTAATCTCTGTCCTATCGCCGCAATGTCGGATCCTTGTATCTGTTTTAGAAGTACTTTAATTGAATGCACCCTGATGCACTAATGGTACCGGTGTCCACACGACGTACATACCTCCGACTAACCACACATGAAGCAAACTCCCACCCGTTCACTTTTGACGTTTCTAGATACCAGAAAAATCTTTTACTCTAATATTTTTTTTTTTTTGGATTGCCAGACTTTGGAATTCCCTCGCTGTTTCATGCTTCAGTGACTGTACTAACCTGCTTAAGTGTAAATGTAATATGAAATAACAACTCGCTGCTCAACTCCACACAGTGCCCTGGCACGATCCTAAATAGTAATCCTTTACATTCCAAGTCACAATATGCCTTTTTGTTAGAGAAAATGCGTAAAATCCACTACTTATATATAAAAGGTATTTTGTGTATGTATGTATGTGTGTGTGAAAAAGATTTCGTTCCCTATGTACTCTGAAAACCGATGGGCTGATTTTTTTTTTAAATTTCACACAAATTTTTATTTTGTGTTTGAATGTGTTCCGAGATAGTTTTTTTTATCGAAATGCCTACGATAAGTATCAGAAATCAATAATCGAAAAAAATCCGATTAACGCGAGAAAAGTCCGATTTTGACCAAAGTTAACACTTTTATACAGCCTAACATCACAAATGCATTTGATATGTTTTATCACCACACAAGCAGAAGAGTCTGGCGTATAATATCAACAGTAAATCTTTTGATTAGACAGGGGCGCGTTCGAAATGAATGTTTCTGTTTAGACCACAATTAAATCATGATACTTGACTTTTGTATTTTAAAATTTTATAAAAATAATTTTATAAAAATAATTTTATAAAATCAACAGTAGGTTGTTTACAGTGTAATATAGGCGGCAGTGTATTGTGAACTAAGTCACTGCGATGAGGCATCTAAATCTTCCTCCCGATACACGGCAGTGGGTATCGAACTGATTTAATTTAAAAAAAAATGGGCGATTTTACCATCTTCGATAACAATAAAAGTATTGTGAGTGTTGAACATTTGTTGATCCTCACTTAATCCCTGACAAGTTGGGGTATCCCTGATAGTATCTCACTCACTCACCCCCGCGCCTATATATATATAATCCACATACAGTACTGTTTCACAGCTCATCAGTGCTAGACAGGCGACTACCTCAAGTCAGGATTGAAACCCGACCGTCTGTACGACAGTCAAACCTCCTAACCATTACGTTATTGGCGGCTGCTGAGCGAGTAGTGAGTTTAACGATGTTTTGACATCGTCCGAAATACCTCCGCTCGATTTGTTTACACAAAGAGCGTCGCTTATATGCTAATGGTAATCGTGTATCACTTCTCAATATGCCCAACTCAAGGTGAGGAGCATTATATATATATATATATATATATATATATATATATATATATATATATATATGTATACGTAGTTTTTGTTGATTTTTTAAACGATATTAAAGTTAACGTTTCCACCTTAGACATCCGGTGTTTTCTTAGAAAGTCGTCAATATTTATTTATTTATTGTTTTATAAAAACAGTAATCTACGTACACGAGTGTTTCGGGACCCTACCCCTCTTATGCGTAGCTTGACTGTTATTAGGATTCGAATATATATATATATATATATATATATATATATATATATATATATATATATATATATATATATATATATATATATATGACATGGGTAGGATTCAAAAACTGTTCTCTTTTTCGTATGGTCTATGACTTTTTCTTTTCTTGCATTTTTACTTCAATATCCTGAAGATGTCCTCTGAAATAGGGACGAAACGTTGATTATTTTAATAATTTCATTCGGATTTTCTATTTTTCTCAAAACATAACGTCAACCACCGCTGGTATTTTTATTTTATATATATATATATATATATATATATATATATATATATATATATATATATATATATATATATAGCTCTTATGAATAGATCATCGTATAACAATTAGATCACTGTTCTGACGTAAAGAACATTTAAAATTAAAATATTTTAATTCAGCGTTATTTCACGCGGTTAATCGTAGCCGGTTGGATACGGTCTTCGCTAATCGAGACAGAGATGTCTCGTGTCGTCCGACTGGTATTTATTGTGACACCCTGAACTGAAGATTTCCGAAAGGTTGAAACACTAGTATCTGTAGGTATTTAATTATTATTATTACTGTTTTATCTGCCAAGTTAAACATGTTTCGGTTACCGAATCGTATCAACGATCCAGTAACTTCGTCAGACTTTAACAGAAATTTTCCATTAAAGTTTGACGAAGTTACTGGATCGTTGATACGATTCGGTAACCGAAACATGTGTAACTAAGCAAATAAAACGATAATAAAAAATTATATATTTGCTCTGCAATAGTATTGAGCACTTCCTTCAGATTTTTACTAATTACCAATTTTGCTATATATATATATATATATATATATATATATATATATGCGCAAGCATTTATGTATGTACATGCATGTCTGTTAGTATATGTATATGTGTATATATGCATACATTTATATATGCATATGTGCATATATATATGTATATATTTGTACATGTGAGTATTTGTTTGTATACGTATGTATATGTACATATTAATATACAAATCAATAAAAAGTAGCGTTTCGTTTTTGTCTTAAAACGGTTGAATTTGGAAACGACGTTTTCGTTCTTTTTCGAACAAGAAATAGCCGTTAAATTACAAAGGAGCATCATAGCGTTTCTCCTCATAACGTCTTATATCCTTTGAATTCTTATTCTCTCTTAGAATAAATAATATCGTTAGAATTCAAAGGATTGGACAGTTAAAGACGCGTTTCTCATTTTTATTTACTGTTTAATTTTTAATTTTTCGTTTGTATGTGTATATGTACTGTGTGCATGTGTGTATGTGCGTACTTATATGTGTATATATTTAAGACTGACGTGGCACCTTCTCATTGGCTATACCTCCTTCTCCTCCTCCTTCTTCTTCTTCTCCTCCTCCTCCTCCTCCTCTACCTTCCTTCCTTTTCCATTCCCCTTTTCCCTGTGCATGCTCATACTTTCACTACACCGATGAATACTGAAGGATCGGTCGAAAATTATGCACTTATAAGAAAAGTTTTTTAATTTTTTTTCATAATATTATTTTGTATTCCTGCACGTCACCAATTGAAAACGAATAAAGAAAAGTTATAAGCTTTTATACTTTTCGTATTCTTTTTTATTCATTTCCATTCATATATATATATATATATATATATATATATATATATATATATATATATATATATATATATATAACATCTTCATATATATATATATATATATATATATATATATATGAAGATGTTATTTGCTTTTATTTTAGCAATACTTTTTTAATGAAGTCAATTATTTACGAACGTGCATTTTTATCAAAATGCGAGTTAAGAATAATTTTCTATTTAATAAATTTGGTACCCCCATATGGAGAGCAGCATATATACTGTTTTTGAAATATAATTATTTAGACATTTAGCCACTCTGATGTGTCGTAGACGAAACACGTGTCAGTGGATGATTATATTTTTAAAACAATATATATATATATATATATAGCATAATCACGTTGACATATCAGTTCTCGTCAGATCACCGAAGCTACGTTGAGCCTGGTTAGTATCATATGGGTGACCATTTGGGAATTTTACACGCTGTATGTGCTCTCCGCTTATCTCGGCATTTGTTTCCAGCTGTCCTGTACATACACTTCACTTACTACTGGTATTTAACAATGTCGACTCGGGAGAGGTTTGGTTTGAGATTGCGCACCTCCTGCCCGAAAAATTTCACGCACAGGCACCCTTTCGTGGGTATCTCAAATCTTGAAGGAGCCCAATATATATATATATATATATATATATATAAATTCACCGGTCATCCCGGTTTTTAAAAAGTCAAAATGCAAGTAAGCAAGAAAGCATACAAGGTCCGCAGATTTTTATAATTATTTAGATATATATAACGTATTTTTTTCATCGGTGTGTATTTAACTTTATTGTTAGTTTAAATAATTCTTATGGATCCTGTGTTGCGTTCCTGCTAGTATTTTGATTGGTTCTTCATTAACTCGACGAATACCTTATTCTGATGACTCCAAATACGATTGATGAAACTACAAACAAAAGCTAGGATCGAATATAAGCAGATCGCGTAGAAGCAACCGACGCTTTTGACTTGATATGCCGTTAGCGTTTGATGTCGCGAATGAATGCATAGATAAAGTAATTTGTATCCATTCAATCTCCTCGCAAGCTGACACAAAGACATCAGAAGACACCCAGGGAAACAGAGAGAGACGAGATGGCGCTGAAGGATAAAAAATTGACGTCTTCTAACCACGGCATACACATTGAAAGCCAAACAGTGATACACGTTGAAACCTACGCCTTCTGGGTCCGTTTCCTCCCCCACTCCCAAAATAACGTGACATTTTCGACGAATTCCAGCCTGCACGCGTCGGCGTCTTTGATGCCTTTCTTGGAGGTGACTGTCACGACGGGCGTTTCCTGCATGGCTCCAGCCGGCTCTCGGAAATTACGGAGAAAGTTAACTTGATTACGGCCATAGATATTGGCGCGGTTGGGGAGGCGGATCTGAAGTCGACATTTTGGCACCTGACCCACGTAAAGGTTGGAGGTTTTGCCAATAGATTTATTCAGTTATAACCCTTCAAACACACACACACACACACACACACACACACACACACACACACACACACACACACACACACATATATTACGTTGTTATCTATATATAGTTTTCAATATCGTGTGTGTGAGTGAGTCTGTCTTCTTATTTTCCCAAAAGGATATCAATATATATATATATATATATATATATATATATATATATATATATGTATATATATATATATATATATATATAAACTCTAACAGACCACCCGATAGTAAAATACGCATAAATATTATATTTTAATTCATACAGAAACATGTGCATACGATTATTACGTGTTTTTCCTAAACGATTCACGTCTTGTAAGTAAAAAAAATACTCGGGTTAGATCGAAACTAAACCTAAAGAAAGTGAGTCAAGTACGATAACCATTAGGTCTGCTGAACAGGTTTTTAAAAGTGTTCTCAAACATACTTTTTTTGACATGTGATCTGTTATGTGGACCATCCACGCATGCGAATTCCTGGAACAGTTTCAAACATATAAAAACCCGACGACCCCCACGTATCAATTTTTATATTTTGTCACCTTAGCAGACGGTTTCTCCAAATGAAAACCGATTATAAAGTTTTCTGAATGCCTTATTATCGTATATACCAAATTTCAAGTCTGTAGATCAAAAATTTGTCATGTATAACGGTTGAGAATTTTCCTCACACACATATTCTAATTGTGATACATATATAGATTTGCTGGAATAAGACTAATGGATTCCGGTTTGTGTAATCACAAATGCACACACACATTTCGAGTATATATATATATATATATATATATATATATATATATATATATATATATATATATATATATATTATATATATATATTAAATGAGAGGTAAACAGAATTAATAATTAAAGAGTGTTTTAAGATGCGGCAACTTTAGACTAAAGCAGAATACAGAAAAAAATATTTTTATTATAAAGTAATGTTGTGTATTTCAAAGATTCATTTTTGGCATTCTTAAATTCAATACAATTTTAGACGGCTGGCAAGTATATGGCGCATTTTTCAACAAGCTCTACACATTAAATGAGGTTACATTTTGGTAGTGACACATTAGACAACTTCCAAGTGATCTACTGTGTCTGGTTTGTTAGTGTATACATGGAAATTTACATACTTTCAAATAAAATAATCTGATGGGGTTAAATCGCAGGAACAAGATGGTCAGTTGATTGATTCATTTCGTGAAATTATTCATTCGTAAAATGTTTATCTCAGTCAATTGATCGAATCATTTGCAATTTCGTTTACGTAAAATAAAAACAAAGCCAACCAGGTACGATCGGTGCGCCCCAACTTAGCGTTCCTTTTCAGAGCTGATATAATAACTATAGTAATGGTGCTATTAACGTCTATTTATAGTCATGTGAATTAGACACTCCTGGAATTTCCAAAATTGAGCATCACAACTTTGGAACATTCTAGACTAGACCCATAAACAAAAAGAGCACTTTTCTTTTCTATTTTAGATTTATTCAGATACGCTAAAAAGGAAGTTTTTTATTTTCTAATTGTAATGTAATGTATTTTAATAAGAAAAGGTTATTATATACTATACGATATATTTATTATTATATAATATATTTTATTATATGATATATTGTAATATTAATTTTATATTATTATTTATATTTATATATGTTTAGAGTACCAATAAAATAAGAAAACAACAATATAAAAATATATACTCATGTATATAGATTTATTTGTTTATTCAATAAGGATGATACATCAATTAGGAGTGTATGACAAGAAAAACTCTTTATACCATGATATTTCGAGCCTAATGCTTCTCATCCGAAGAGACAAGAAGATGCCAAGTAACATAATAGGGATATAACGTCTAGTGGTAGCTACACTAGGAGCGAAATAATTGTGCAGTCAGAAATACAATATTGACACTGTTTGCGGAGGGAATGGGATAACTAAAGTAATAGCTGTAATATAGAAGGAATATGGCTTTTATAATTATCTTGATAAGTTTCCTCTTTAAGAATCGATTTTATTCTTATTCTTTTAACACACACACACACACACACACACACACATATATATATATATATATATATATATAATTATATTTCATTTCATTATTTATGTAAGAAATAGTAGCGAACATTTCTGCCAAAGTCTGAGGATGCTACAGACGGCCAGAAAAACGGCCTAGTAGCTGAAACAATAATGTAACTTAGAAAGATACGGTAATAAAAAGTAAAACGCTTATCTGCTCTACAACGGTATTAAGCACTTTCTTCAGTTTTTATCAATTACCATTTCCACTATATATATATATATATATATATATATATATATATATATATATATAATTATATTTCATATCATTATTTATGTAAGAAATGGTAAGTTCTTCATTTTTAAAGAGTTTGGTTGGTTGTTTTTATTTATTGGCATATCAACCTTTTTCAGGTTATTTAATGCCAGCACCAGTTATTTTGAAGAATATTTTTAATAGAAGTAGATTTCTGTTTAATCCATAGTTGGGACCCTAACAGGTACTACCACTCTGGGTCAGAGTGGACCTGGGAGCAAAGGCAATTAAAGGGTGGCTCTACACTCCCTAAAGCTCGCAAGCTGGGGCTTCACCATCGGATATAGTTTAAGGTCATATCCAGGACTATTTTTAAAGAGGAAAAATGTTTTCTCATGATAATATTTTTAAACAAGAATATGAGATAGGTAAATAAATACATAGATATTTTGTTTCTGAATTTTTGAGATGAGGATTGGTTATATGTATCATTATTCATCGGACTACTGTTCTCATCTTGAGTGTGATTTTCACAACGTTTCGGTCGATATAACCTCCGACCTTCTTCAGGTGTATCGTGTCGAACCCGGGAATGTTTCTGTCGAACTCTGGAATTTGGACGGAATTTCGAGCGGAACCCTTTATTTATTTCACGGGAGTAGCATGCTCTTGTTCCGTCAGCCATGACTGGATAGAAGTCCTAAGTAATTCTCGTTTTGAATGATGAAGTTCTGGCATCGATAAGGACATAGGATCGAAGGTGCAGATTCAACATCTTTCTTAGTTTGGTTCTCAGATCAACTGTTTAACTGTCATAAAAAAAAAACGTAAAATGCGGCGGTAGCCGAGATTGAACTCACTACACGAGTTTGTAGTGTAATTCAAATCTTGTCCGTAGCTGAATACTTGATGCTTCGCCAGGACTATCAAGGGTATTTTTTATTGTGACGTGATCACTTAATGGGTTGCCTACCACGGCTTAAGAGAGTCTCGTCTACCTTCGAGAGAAGTATAGACCGCACCAGTTTTTCAACCTGGTATTTTACCTCGCGGTACATACAGCGCCTCGCCTTCCCAAATAATGAACCATCTGGTACTGGCCAGGCTCAAGATTGCTTAACTTTGGTGATCTGGCGAGAACCGGTGTATCAACGTGATTGTGCTGTATATTAACTGTGATACCCCGACACACATACGCACGTAGAGACAAATTTGCTTTTTATAGAATCAGATCATATTTATTTGGCGCAATTTGTGTGGACGCCTTCTTTTACGTGTCGTTTGTTATGACTGCAAATATCTTATTCGTGTTTGTTGTTACATCTTGTGCTGCAACAGAGCGGTTATGCTCGCAGCAGCAGTAACAGCTGAATAGCACATATGCAAATGACACAGCGTCGGAAGAGAAGAAAAAGAAAAAAAACGGAAAAAAATAATACACGTAAGCAAAATGCGACGGGATTACACGTGGGCGACAGAAATCTGGAAAAAGGCGGGTGTCAGTGTAAGATATGTGGCCAGTTTGTGGCGTGAAAGACTTTAAAGCACGTGTTCCACATGGCAGAGTAAGAGACTTTTAAAACAAGATGCAATGCGTTGTTGGAAAGCACCGGTAATAAATGCCTTTTGTTAAAACTGAAAAAAAAAAAAACTTCTTTCTTTATTCTCTTTTTGCTCCTTTCCAACTGGTCTCTACATGTAACGTGTGAGTAATTTAATCAAATTATATTGAAATTTCTGCGTGTTTATACAGTGAGAAAAGCAAGAAACAGGGAGTGAATTCTAGCAGTTCGAGGGTAGAAACTATTTAAGTGGAAATTTTCCTGCAACTAGGAACATCTACAGCGAAGAAGAGATATTTGGCTATCCCATTGGCATTCAGAGACAGAGTCTGCTCAGGCAATTAGCAATGAAATAACTGCTTCGAAATTCCGTGCAGATTCCCGAGTCCGACAGAAATATTTCCGAGTTCACCAAGATACATCTGAAGAAGGTCGGAGGCTGCATTGACTGAAACGTTATGAAACCTTGGACTACTAAAAACGGCACATACAGCATTTTGATAGAAGAAAGGTCACGTCACCGCAAAATATTTAAGACTCCGTCGAACCGATTGTATTGCTGTATGTGCTCTTTATCCTGTGCTCTCTAATAGCATTTTTTTTTTCTCTATATAAACATACTTATTTGGACTATATAAACATGTGTCTCATTTATTAGCTATTTATCCCGCTCTGTTCATGTCAGCCTTTATTTTGACTGTATAAATATACACGCTGTTGATGTGTTTTGTATTCTATACAACTTTAAACACTTTTTTTTTCTCTATATGGATTCTTCATGAGTTATTTTTCTTTGTATGCATCCTTTTTGTATTATTTAGGGTCTCCTGTCTACTGTTTTCATCTTGAGTCTATTTTTCACAACATTTCAATTGCTGTCACCTTTAGCCTTTTCATGTCTCTCTTGTCGAACTCGGGAATCGTTCTATAGAACCTGGAATGCAAGGACCCGTGGCGTCGTGGATAAAGTACTTTGTGAATTTAGTTGTAAAGATACACTATTCTGGAGGATGAAAGTTCAATCCTAAGTGCGGGCGACACTCAAAAATATAATTGCGAATTACTTAAAACTTCTATCCAATCTTAGCTGACGGAATGAGAGCATGCTATCCCGTGGATTAAATAAACACTTCCGTTCGAAATTCTGTTCCGTGCAGATTCTCAACTTCAACGCTTTGCAGCCATCATCCAAGGCTTCTCTCATTATCGGAGACAGGATTATATTGTCAAAGCTAGGTATCAATTCTGCAAAATTCTGTGTTGTTAGGATTATTGCCTGGTGATTGAATAATTTGTTTAGTTTCTATTTTGTTAAATAACCCGAAAATTTCACCTGCCAAAATTCGAATTGTGATTCAGATCAGATAAAGTAAAGGCGAGTGCTGGACGCATAACCTCTTGAGTGTAACTCTATTCTTGTAATCGAAAAACGTAACTCTCCCAAACAAAACATGTATTGAGTCAGAGAATGTTTTTCAGGAAAATAATTAACAGCTCAATTGTATTTATGTATTTTTAATGAATGAAAAAGAAAATGTAATAGTTTTGTATTGATTCTGTTGTATAAGACCGTCCTTCTAGGAATTACGACCTCCCATGAAAGCAATCTTCCCCTCTAATATTGACCCGTTCATTGTATGATCTTGGAAATGAATAGTGTAAGACTGTCTTTCTTAAAATTATCTCTTTATTTTATAGTGTAGAGACAATCCTCCCAGGCATTGCACCCGACTATGGAATGGTGTTAATTTTTCATGAGACCATATCACCATGAACTACATTCTCCCTTTTTATTGCTTGGTTAGGGTTGTTGTTATAATATACTATTTGCGAATATAAACCCCTCACTTTGTGGTAGATACTTCTAGGTATTATCTTCTCCTTGTTGGAGTGGGTTGTGTATTATTTTTTCTGTTATAATAACATTTTACCAGATATTATTCTCATATCTTTAGAGCAGTGTAAAGTACGTTAGATCGTTTATCAAGATACCATCTCCAAAGCCTTACCACCCCCGTTTTAAGGGGATGGACCCTGTTAGGCTTTACGTCATCCTTTAGGAATAGTTTTCTATAGCTCAAGTGACATGAGATATTACTCCCAGGAATTGTGCCCCCCTTTTTTTATGGCGATAGCGGGAGAGTATATGCTCATCCATCAATATATTTTCCTCCCAGGATATATTCTCTATTTTTGGTGGTGAGGCATGGAATGTGCAATTAGTTCTGTTGACATAATATCATATTCCCAGGATTTAACTCCTTCTTTTTGAGAAGGGCGGGTAGTACAATACATGTTCATCCGAATGACATCATCCTCCCAGGCATTAACTTGTCCTCTGGAGGTCAGTGTTGTATATGTTCACTCAACATGACGCTACCTATCAGACTTGAAAAATATGGGACGTATACTATGTACCAAACTATACAAGAATATTAACTTACAAAATGCTTAAAAGGGATAGGAATATTTTTGTTTTCTTATTTTTAATTCAAACATAATCTGACACCATCCACTCGGTTAGCGATGAAACAATCCCATTAAAAAATCAGTTTTGTAACCTGATTTTATATTTATTTATTTGTTATGGTTCTTGTTGTTTTATTTGTTTTGTTTGCCTTCTACGGCGTTTACTGCTGCTTTTTCTTCCTTGATGTGTAGAAAAAAACTTAGCAATGGGGATAAGGTCGGACAATGTATGGCAGACGTTGGGTCGCAAAGAGTCAGGGTTTTTAACCCGAAAAATATACGGAGGGTGCTCGAGAACGGTCGGGTTTTGGTCTTGGATGCAACGGGTATGGGAAGTGTGAATGAATACGAAGACATTTTGCAGTAGGGGCTTCCTTGCGGAAAGCAGGTTGAGAGGAGGGGGCAAGCAAATGTAACGGGTGGGTGGAGGGAGATATTGAAGATCAACCTGAAGACAATGAAGATATAAGAGAAAATGATGCTCAAAAAAAGAGGCCATAAGTAAATATGTACACGTATGTGAATGATATCTATGATTTTGCACCCCGTATGTATATATATATATATATATATATATATATATATATATATATATATATATATATATATATATGCGTGTGTGTGTGTCTGTGTGTTTGAATGTATATATATATATATACATATAAATATATATATATATTTCAATTTGTCTTTATATAAGCAGTAATTTGCTGCTACACAATCATGAGCATGTTTCGGTCTTCTAGTATTTAGTAACTAGAGACATCTTCAGGCAACAACGTTTATTTTTGAAAGCGGAATTATTGTTAATGACTATGTAACAACAAATTGTTGCTTATTTAAAGACAAATTGAAAATGTAATTTTCTCTACTTCCGTATTGAGCACTCTTATATTTCACTTGTTTCCCTTCTTTTGAAAAATAGTAACCTTAAATTATATATATATATATATATATATATATATATATATATATATATATATATATATATATATATATATATATAATCCTGGAAGTTTTTTAACCTTTATAACTATATAAAATAAACTTACATAATTTTTATATCTATATTTTTTATTTTTATCTTTTTATATTAATTTTTTTTTTAAATTTTATTTAAATATTTTTTTTATATATATATGGGAAATCTTAGTTAAATTTTGTAAAATTATAACAAAATTTCTTGTTAGACAAACGAAAACAAATAACTGTTAAAGTGTTACCTTAATTAATGGAATTTCAAATAATGACTCATCTCATCGGAGGAATATTTATTAGCATTATTAGCAAAATAGATGTGGGTAATTATAAATTTTACTCATGAATTGAAAAAGGTGGTGTTTGATTAACACTGCAGGGGAGCCATGATGTAATATACTGTTTTGTTTTTAAATCCCCGAAACAGTGTTTCATGGTAAACAACTGATGATCCCTTAAAAATAACTTATTACTGGTACTATAGTGAATTCGAGAGAGCAAGTTTATGCAGTGATTGCAGGTGATTGAAAGACTTACTTACTAAATAGTTTTCTACCGAATGATAAAAATTGTTTGTATAGTTTTAAAGGTTAAAAACATCCAAGACTATATATATATATATATATATATATATATATATATATATATATATATATATATATATATATATAAGCAGGAAAGAGTGAAGAATTTATATGCATATCTATTTTGACGATTGACATAGTTTACATCAAGTTTCAAATAAAGAAAATACATAGAAAATATATACTCTTACCTTACATTTGTTTGAAAGCTGTGTTAATTTTATGTCTCCGTGTAAAACCACTATCTTCAAACACTAAGTCAGTTACAGTTCTGAATCATTACTTATGATAGAGAGACACATTACTTAGGATGGGTTATACAAAGTTCATTAAAGATGATTACACATTACCTTTAATTGTTGAATGAAGGACACGACACAGTTTTACAAAAACATTGATGATGACTTCTTTATTATCAGAGCGACCAGTCGATTGATGATGACGTCAAGGAATTCAAAGTCGTTGCTACATATTCTAAATACTCTACCACTTCGCTTCTAAAGGGACCCTTCTCTGATTATGTTAGCTCTTTCCGACCGACCCTACTGGTTCTTCGATCCGGACACGACCGCCTGACTGCTTCTGATCTTCGACTGACTAGCTCCTATATTGAGAAATTCCGTTTCTGTTATGACGTCATGTATGGCTTCAAAATGTGATCGACTCACGTGGCCTAAATATACGTGGTTCGGCACATGTTTCCAAACCATTTCTGCAGACAAAGAATTCTCAGTAGCCTATTTTTCAACCTAACCTATTTTCAATATATTTCTAAATTGCATTGTTCATTATTTTCTAGCTGACCTTATTTGAATTCAGTTTTCATAAAAAGAACTGGACAATTAAATTCTTTTTACAACAGCATATCTAAACTATTTTATATGAAATTGAACAATGCGAAATTCTAACATTCCATTTTCTGAATCTTGCTTACAAAGTTCGAATCTCGGTCTATCCTAATCTCATTTTAACTTATCTAATGTTCTTCTTATTTACAAGAAAAGGGGACCCTTTTTCTTTTAACATGTGATGCTATTATGGCTGTCATATACATAACCTCTTATATTGTGTTTACTCATTTTTGTTAATGAACAAACTATGAAACAAAGAGGCAGCATGCGACTCAGTAAACCTATTTTTTCCCGGCATGATGTATGTGAGTTATTTTTTTGTTTGTTTTTAATTCGTTGATTCCTACAACTCAACGTGCTGAGTAAAAATGCCTTTTAGTCATGGGAGGAGAAATCGAAACAAGTTATTGTTTGTCATTTGATAGAGTTCAATGAGTTCACATTGTGTAATATAAGTTCCGTCATTGTTCAAAGTCGTCGGGTGGTGTATTGTTGAACATTGCGCCAGTTGCTTCCCTCTGCCTCTTTTGTGGGCAAGAGCCTGTGTCGTGGTAAAGCCCTGACCCGTCCAGTGCACAATGATGTCCATCCGTCTCTTATCCCTCTCCCTGATCCGCCTCCTTAAACCCTGCATGTCCCCCTGAAGAATTATCTTCGCTCACATTGAAATTTTCTTATTTTCCCCGTTGTTTTATATGAATACTAGCAGAAGTACACAATGTTGCTAGGGGTCATACGGCGGTTAGAGATGAAGCGACTCTTACCTCACTATAAACTCATCAAACCATGCCAGTTCATAAAGAGGGTTGCAGTTAGTGATTAGACAACGCTTACTTCAATCTAGACTCATCAAGTAATGCTAATGAATAAAATCCAGAGAAAGCGTCTACTAAATTTTAAATTTGAAAAATAAAACTGCTGACTTATTTTTTTTTATCTGTATTGAAAAAAGGAGTTTTTAATTTAGTAGATAACAACATTAGAAAAAGTTCAAATTAGTAGACTTCTAACGAAACTAGTACTGAATGTTAAAGCGGATATAACCTGGGCAAGTCTATCAATAAAATAAAAGCTTTCTGTATATTACATTAGTAGTTTTATAATTTTAACTGGGCATACAAGTATACTCACATACATACAGACAACTGCCTTTTATATAATAGACAATATTAGTGAGAACACTGGCAGAGGATAATATGTTTTGTTATATCCGACAGATGATGTACACGCGTCTAGATTATTATATCTCTCATCAGAACTATCGTCAAATATCTACTTAATGTTTTGGAATTAAAAAAAAAACTAAATTTCGATAAATGGTATAATTTTAATTATTTGGACTACTGTTCCGAACATGAAAACTTCCTGAAACATTTCGGCCAATATAATATCCGACCTTTTTACGTGTGTCTTGTCGAACTCGAGAAGCTTTATATCGAAGCTATCAACGTGGATTAAAAACAAGGGTAAAGAGTTCACCATGAAGCAATATTTAATTTCCGATTATTTACCTTTTAAAAATTTTAAGAAATCACGAGTTTCTAATTTCTGCGACTCAATACGTTTCCTGGTAACTTCGGTGTATCTTCTTTTGACTGCGACTATTTCACAGTGGTTTCTAGCATCTATAAACTTTTGCCTATTTGCACTTTTGACGGATGAATCAGTGGAACGCACGCTCCCTTGGCACAATAGCATCTGAACATCCTGAATTGAAGCATTGTGGAACGTAAAACTTGATCTAAAACTTCCGAGTTGGAACATGTGTTTGAATGACTATTTTACACCATTTAGTTGCCCCATTTGCACACTGTTCTACAGAAAGTGAAAATATATTACTCCATGGGACATCTCTGATGTAATCTCCAATGGCTTCCCAATCAGCCTTATGAAATATATTGTCATTTTAACAAAAGTTCCTCAACTTGATGTTGAGAATGAAAGGTAATGTCTATTAATATCACAAGGTGAATGGCGTTTGCTAGTGAGCTCTAAAGATTTATCACACAAGCCAGGGGTAATGTGGTCAGGAATAGTTTAAGGAGTGAGACATGCTGATCCTCACAAACTGAAAGTCGGGAACATGAAAGTCTATGCAAGGGAATCAGATATAGAAAGCTGAGCCTGTATATCTTGACAAAACTAACAAAACACTGTGGTTGATAATGAAGTCACGAAATACGTGTATTTGTTCGCTATTATTTAAAGATATTGTTGCATTTATACGATTAGGGATATGCTTTATCACGATACAGTCCTGAATCGAATGAAAATGCTATAGGAAATATAAGAAACGAAGGCTTGGTCACCTGATCTATATTGTTTGACATATATACCCCCAAGTTCAACATGAGGATGTCAAGTGGTTAATGACGGGGACTAACGACCTGGATGTTCCAAGTTCGAATCCAGTTCATTCCACAAAAATCACTTTAGATGGTGTCATTCTTAATGTTCTCTTTCCGTAGAAAGCCAATGTCTTTCCAGAAATAATTTTGACTAGAAAAATATCGGGAAACCAATGCTAATAACAGATTCTTCGGATTCTTACGATATAATACTGATGACCTAAGAAGGTCGGAGGTTACATCGGCCAAAACATTGTGTGAAAAAGAGTAGTCAAAATAATAACTTTCAAAGTCTGTTAGAATGTTGTCTTCATTATTGTTGGAAGAAATCAGAGAATATTACTTTTTCTTATATACAATCGAAATAAAACGGCAGCTAAAATTACAGCAAAGGCGAAAATGATTGCGACTGCATTTTGGTATGGAGCATAGGCGTTGTGCTAACGGATTGAACAAATTAACATCGCAGACATCTGACAAGGGCCGACGCGGCAGATAACCACAAGTCCCTCCTCACCGGCAATAAAAAAAAGATGCTAGTGTTATGTTCCGTCTCCCATTCGGACCAATTATTTTCAGTTGCCAAAGAGCGTGTGTTTAGAGTGCGCCTGCGCACCCCTAGAAATACCCAGACTATTATCAGCTTCGTGAGGGATGTGGCGGCACGCGGAAGGCAGATGTGCATGCTTCCCAAATCGGGACTGCTGGCACAGAAACACGCTTCTTAACCCGGGGGGATCCATGTATCTAAAATCTATCAAAATAAATAGTCAATCTAGTAAAACAGACAGACACCCACGCTTACACAAACACTCAGCACATATACAATTACTCATTATAATTATATATTTAAATAACAAACAGTAATATATATATATATATATTGTGTACAGAAAGTTGTTAGTTGAGACAGATCATTGGTACCGTCGGTTTCAAGCCCGATAATAAGGCCCGTTTAAGGTATCCTTATCAAGCTCTCTTCAGCCAATATTCGACGAATACCAATGATCAGTCTCAACTAACAACTTTCTGTACACAAAATATAAATACGCTCTTACAATTTGGATTTTCCTTTTAATTGAGCACTCTGCTGGAATTCTTTTTCCAAAAAAACTAATCATATATATATATATATATATATATATATATATATATATATATATATATACTACCAGGAAAACCTGAGGCTACCCGGGATTGAGTGTTTCACACTCCCATAATCTTATTGCCATCGAAATCGTTGAAGTCGTCCATTTTTAAATCAATCAAATCGATTAAAAATTGGAGACCCTACTGGATACACTGAGAGAAAACTTCACATGCTTCTCGCGGTGACTTAGTCCACAATACTATATAGTCTTCCTTGCACAGTATTATGCTTTGATTGTGCTCTAAACAAAAACATTCGTTTCGAACGAACAAGCCCCTTTCATATCAAAGAACCTACTGTTGATTTTATATGCCTGATCTTACTGCTTGTGCAGTGATAATGAATTGAATGTAAGTTTAGAATGAAAACTGTCAAATATTATAGTGCAATTGTACTTTAAACAGAAATATTCACTTCGAAGGCTCCCCTATCATATCAAAGAAACTACTGTTAATTTTATACGTCGGGCCGAGCTGTTTGTGTGGTAAAAAAACTTATCAAATGCACTCTTGATGTTAAGTTGGATAACATGTTAACTTTAAAATCGTCTGTTCCTTCATACATCGGGTTATTTCCATTATTGATAATCGATACTTATTGAGGATATTCGATACAAAACCTATCCAAGAACTCTGTTAGTTACATGAAGTACATTTGTATGAAAATTGATGAAAATCGGCCAAGTTGTTTTCGAGTCAATAGGGAACGGGCTCTCACATACACACGCACACGCACACACGCAAAGTTCTTATTATCTATAATATAAAGCTGAATGTGTGTGTGTGTGTGTGTGTGTGGTCACGAATGGGCTCCTATATGGTTGACTATTTTAAAACACCGATTATATATAATGATAGAAGATGTATCGAGACACAGGAATGGGCATGTTTGATCTGGCAGAACGGTGGTTCATTATAACTGTGGGGTCTGCGTTCGCGTCTGGTCCACAAAAAAAAAAAAACGTTTGCAAGTGTTTTTGATATAGATGTACATGAGAATACTTTGATAAGTATGTTTTAAGTTAAATAGGGATTGTATAATAAAATTGTGGGGTCTGAGTTTGCGCCTGCCCCCATAGAATGAAAATAGGGACAAACTTTAATAAAGAATTTTCATATCTATCTGCGTAAGTATACTTTGATAATTATGTTTCAGTTTGAAAAATATGGTATGATAAAATTATGGGGTGTTTGTTCGCGCCTGACCTCCATAGAATGGAAATATGTCACAAAGTTTAACAAGGTTTTTTAATATAGATCCACAGAATATTGTGATAAGTGTTTCAGTGTGAACAGGTATGATATAATAAATTATGGGGTTTATCAATTTATTTTTACTTTCATCATATTTTGCTTTGGTTTTGATACCCCCAAATTCGAAGCTATCTCTTTACAACCCTTCCTTTTCATAACTTATCATACTTTCATAAATCAGAGTCCATTTTCTGTAGGCTGTTTTTGAACCCAGTCAACGACGGATACTTTTGCTAGTATTATATATATATATATATATATATATATATATATATATATATATATATATATATATATAATGATTCGAAGTATGTTGAGAAGAAATCAATAAAATGATTAATAAGTACTAAAATCAGAATTATTTATCTCAAAATTATTCCTTACATTTCCAGAGACGTACAATTTGTTCATTGATATCGCTAAACTTTTTCTATTTATTTATTTATTCGTTTTTGAAATGATGACGTTTCTGGAGATATAAAGTATAGTTTTTAGTTAGATATTTTTTAGTTCACCTAATATCAATCACTTTATTGATTTTTTTAACACACTCTAAAGCATTATACACAAAGAGAACTTTAATATCGACTGAACACTATCCTCAGTTGGTTAAGGCATTTCTGTACAGGTGCTTGTCAGGATAACCTGGCATGCAACTAGGATACGCTACAGGTACACTCTGACTAAATATTCATAATAGAATATGCTATAATATATTTCAATACTCTAATTGTCGTCCCCGTTTTTACAAGGAACAGTACATTTCTTCAAGTGACATAACAGCACGATGTTTCATACCCCACCAGACTGGATGACATCTTGTCCTTGAATTCAATAAGACTAAGAAACCACAGCAAGGATATACTATAATATATTTCAATACTCAAACTTCTTTACCAACTCAGTGTTAGAGAGGAAATAATAAAATATCTATGCATCACATATAAAGATAAAGTGTAAATCCAAAGCAAGTGGTCTTATTTGTTTAAGAATTTAGACTTAAAAATGAAACAAGAAAGAGTGTATATATATATATATATATATATATATATATATATATATATATATATATATATATATAAGCGACATATGACATTGATAGAATTCAGATGAAAAATCCTGATAGATATTACTTGAAGTAATACTTTGAAGTTGATCCTAGCCAAAAAGGAAGAGCTCAGTATTTAAGAATAGAGCAATATATAAATTTGGTGGTAAAATTTTAAATTCTGAAAAAAAATCAACATATGGCTCACATCATCAGAGGAAATGAAATACGATTAGCAAAATGTTCAGCTGTGAATGGACGCTTATTTTGCTTTTCAGCACAATTATTGAAAATAGTTTTTTGAGTGGTTGTTGATAATTATATGGAAAAAAGAGAAGTTGATACAATCTGGGCAATCCATTATCGGAAGGAGTATAATGTCCTTCGGGGTTATAAATCAAGGTGGGCAGAGAATGGGTCCAGGGGAGAAGGCAATATTCCTATATAGCAAAAACGTATTGCTCCTTATTGATTTTTCGAAAGGTATACGGGGCAGCCTTATTCGTCGTTGCGTTGTGTGTGTGTTGGTTGATGTAGTCCAAAAGCTTTCTCGGTGTTGACAAAGTGTATCCGATGCTGGGTGGATATACCATTCCATTGTAATTATCCCCGTGAGTAATAGATTTTGAGCATTCAATTATGTATGCAATGGACCTCGAAATCAATAGTATGGGTAGCAAAATAGCAAAATAATGCGGGAGATGACATCCAGAACGGTGCGTTTGACGATTAGCTTCTGGCGTGAGTCCCGGTAGAAAGATAGTTCGCTTTCTTGTTGATAGTGGGTGAGGATAGGGAAAGAGGAGAGTGGGGTGAAGTAGAGAGGGTAAAGAGAGAGGAGAAGAGTTAAAATTGGGCGAGTATACAGGTGCTTTATGGATTTTTTTTCGGGGGGGATTTATATCTTAGTATTCTTTAAAAGGGTTGACCTCTTGATTTTAAGTTCAAATGAGAAATGGATATTCTTGTGATTTTCAATGGGGGTGTTCGTGATATGGGGTGGGTGTGCTGTTTTTGCTGTGCGGATGGATGAGCGGGTGAGGTGGAGATAGAGACGTCATGGTCTGAAATTTTTGAATGCTTGGAGGGTTACTTATTTAAGTGAGTTTAAGGTTGGGTTCTTTTAATTTTGAGTGTATATTTAAAGATAACTTGATTAGCTGAGATACAGTTAGTTCATTACGCTTGTTGTCGTAGTGTGATCTGGTTTAATTAAATTTATTTAAAATTTATTTAAAATGTATATATTTCTGTTTAGAGGCGATCTATAGATGACTTTGTTTTGCTGTTCGTTGGGTTGAAGTCGATGTTTGAGGGAGTGCTTTATATACTGTGGTTAATTCGCTATTTTTATAGTAAGGAGATTTGATTTAAATGCGGGGCTGGGTGTGGGGTTGCCGAAGCGTGGTTGAATTTTACTATTTATATAATAATTAACTATATATCCATCTGTTAAACCTAAACATAAGCGCAGATATAAGCACATATACTCACACACATACACACGCACATGTACATATATACATACGCATATACATATACATAGTATACATATACGCACAAACACTGATCCATACCATGCATACATAAATACAGACTTATATACACACGCATCCTTATACTAATGCACATGTGTATTCAATTACACATATACACATCATAAGGCATACAGGCAAGCACACATATTAGAAAAGGTAACTACTTATATACCCGGACGTGCATGCATGCGCGTGTACTCGAGTGTACAGCTGCGCCCATATCACGGCCAGACATCGCTATAATCATGTGCAAGCATGCAAGTCACACCCGCATATGGATACCATCGTATACATACAGCAAATAAACATATCTATATAAGTGTTACATCTAAA
>NW_027633527.1:5000-7500 GCF_053919585.1 Euprymna scolopes
AGGTTGTTGATTCCGAACACCGTTTTAACATGGGGAAGTTAGGGTGTTTATAATATGCTGGGGCGAGTCGTAAAATTAACGAAGTTGCTATCTATTATTTATTGCAAAAATTGCTTGAAATTTATTTATTTGACAAAAAAAAAAATTACATTTTGGTATTTCTTGGGCGTTGAGTTCCATGGCGACCAGTAGAAAAAAATAATAGTCGCTCTCTTAGTCTCCCACCCCGCCCCGCACGTAACATATTTTATTTACTGACGTTGCCGTAACTAAACGATTATTTGTCACATTTACAAACATTTATTTATTTATTTTCAAAAAAGTTTTACTTTTTATGAATATTAAAAGAAAAATGGGTACTCATGCAGAGTGATCCATGCTGAAATAATAACGTTATTATTTAAAAAGCCATGGGGAGGGGAGGGTGTTTTGTACCTATTCTGTACTTTAACCTTGCAATTGAATAAAAAAAAAAACACGATTTAAAAAATAGCGCGGATCACTCTCTGCGTTAGCACCGAAAAATGTTACTAAACATTTATTAATAATTTCTCACTTTTACAAACATTTAATTTTAAATTTCTTTTTAAATGACGACTTTTATCGACTTAAATAAAGTGCCCAGTTGTTAACTTAAGGAGAAAAAAACCCGTTCCAATAATTAGAATTTTTATTATTTTTTATTTTAAACAGTTCAAATAATTAGAATTTTAAAAAATAAACAGTTAAAATTTTTGATAATTCAACAGTTCAAATAATTGGAATTTTACAAAATAAACAGTTCAAATAATTAGAATTTAAAAAAAAAACAAAAAAAACAAAACAGTCCACATGATTAGAATAGTTCCACGTGGTTAGTTAACCCTGTAAAATTCTGTGATTTGTTTCACAATATTTGTAAAAGCATCTGTCTGTGACATATCGCATATTTTAGGGTTAAACGGCCTCTCCCGGAACTCAGAACAAGGCGGACGTCGGGACCATTTCCGTAAAGGATAACCCCCTTTTTCTTTAATAGTATTTTCGGGTGAGTATGCTGACAACAAATATCAGTTAAATTTGGCAAATAGCCCCCCCCCCCCTCCAAAAGTGGTGTTTATTCCGGAAGCTGTTCTTAAGATGAGGAGGCTGGCGGGAAGGGGGGGGGTGATTATAAGGTGGACCTAATCTAAAAAACAAAAAAACAAAAACAAAAAAAAACAAGTTATTTATGCGCACATAAGCAACTATTTTTTATTAACTTTTTTTTTTTACTTTTTTATTTAAAAATTAGTAAATTTCAATGAATAGAATAATAAATCATTTATCATTAATGTGTTTTTGGTTTTGTGTTGTCATTCATTTTTTTTTCATTACAACAATAATGAACCAATTTAAATCTTCCGGCATGCGTTTAAGGGTTACGAAATTATCAATAAATCGTTTAGTTACTAAGCCAACGTCAGTAAATAAAAAAAATGTTACGTGCGCACGCATTAGCCTTGACTGGGGGGCTCAGGGAGCGACCATTAAATAATTATGCTAGTCGCCATGGAACTCAACGCCCAAGGAGTACATAAAGTGGCACTTATGTTATCGTGCTATTTTTTAAAATAGTATTTTCCTGTTAAATTCAAATTTTACAATGTTTTTCTTTTATTAATTTGTTAAGTGAAAGTACAGATAACTCTGTCGGTTTCTAATGCGAGGAAAATCTAGCCCCCCCCCAAAAAAAAAGGGGTACTCTGGATAATAACAAAACATTAAAATTGTCTCAGTCTAGAAAGATTTCTTCTCTACTGAACGCGGAAAAAAACCGGTGAAGTGTAGTTCACCTTCTGTTTCTCCCCCTTTCTCTTCCTCTCTTAATATCTCTCTTTATCCATCTCTCCCTTTCCCTCTCTCAATCTATCTTTCTCTCTATATCACCCTCTCCATCTCTCTTTGAGCCCCTTTCTCTCTCTAACTCCCTCTATCTCTCTCCTTTCCTCTGTCTCATCCCTCTCTGTTTCTAACTCTCCCCCTCTCTGTTTATCTATCAATCCCTTTATCTCTCTATCTCCTTCTCTTTCTCTATTTTCCTCTCACTGTCTCTTTTCTATCTATATATCTTCCTCTCTATCTGTCCATCTCTAATCCCTCATCCTATTTTAGTCTCCTAAATTAATTACAGTGAATAAGGCATTGTCAAAACATGGATAAATCCTATTTTAGTCACCTAATTTACTGACTGTGAGAATAGAAGTTATTTGGAAATTACTGCTACCTTGAACAGCACCAGAAGTAACTGGTAAAACCTTTCTAATTAAATTGATTTTGGCAGCAATTTGGTAACAAAATGACATAGCCTTAGCCTTTGCTGCATGAGGAATACCTGCGACCTTGCTGCCAAGTAGAATAATTATTTATTCTACTTTAAAACATCCAATATGGGGAAAAATATTGCAGAAATGCAAACTTATTGTTTAGGATGAATGCACAATGGTACGCAAAAAATCACTTGAGGCTCTTGGTCGATCCT
>NW_027633528.1:0-38975 GCF_053919585.1 Euprymna scolopes
CACCTGAAATGACCTAAGCTCCAACAAGCCCAACATTCGCCAAGGCATGATGTATTGCTGTCATAGTTGGAATGTTGCATCTTCTAATAGTATCTCGCTCATGGACGGGGTTCATAATTTAGTCGCCAAACAAATGCCTCCTAAATTCTCAGCTAAGATTCAATCTCTTTCGACGAAAGGTTGCATCCCTCTGCTTGTTTTTTAAAAAAAATTAGATGGTAAATGCTCCGACAAACCCTTGTACCCTCCGACGAAAAATACCCCCGACAAACTTGAAAAGCAGCAAAATGCCAGCCCTACAGAGTAGATTTCCCCAGATATAGGACAGGGTTGTACTGTTATATTTCCTTTTCAAGAATTTCTAGATTTTGGAATTCCCTACTGGGTCTTGGCTTAACTGCTATACTATAATAAAATGCAGAGGTTCAAGTGTAATGTAAACAGTCATCTTGCTGCCACACTCTTTACAATTTATGTACTCTACTGCAAGGTAGCACGGTAGCTTAGTAAGTGTGAAACTGTAATTAACTATGCCAGATAAGAAATGTATTCAAACCCCTTGGTTGCCAATCCGTGTCGTTTATCACAGCATCACCGTCATCTCTAATTCGAAAGAAACACCAAACGCTGAACATATCTGCACTTAAATATTTAGAAGATAAATTATTTTTTTTCAGATTATAGTTTGTTTATTTAATCAACTGGTGTAGCGTCTCCTTACTTTAGAGGAAATTAAGAGAATACAGTCGTGCATTACTCAGAACGTCAACTTTGTTATGTCTGTCGTAACCAGAGTAGCACATCCTGAGGATTAAATACAATATTTAAAGTTTTAAAGAGTTAAGCGTTCAACGAAAAAATTCCCGAGTTCGACAAAATACAACCGCATTAAGTCGTTTACATTAACAAACGTTTTATGAAAACAACGAATTACGAATTTGTCGCTCTTAATAATCAAGTTTAATAATGCATATTGCCGAAGAATGAATTTCTAAATTTTATCGATGAAGATTGATAATTTGTATTATGTGGATTATTCTATTATATGCTTAACTTATGGTGCTGTACAATCTTCCGACTCTTACAACCAACCACATAAACCACGCCAGTATTGTCTAACACTGTTTTAGAATATGATGTTACGGAACAAAAGCAATATAAATTCGTTTGTTAAAACAAAGTCGTTCAGCTTTCCGTAAAACATTGATCAATTACAACACATTATACCGAGAAGATGAAAGATTACACCGACCCAAACTTTGCTGGAAGTTAATTAAATTTACATCATCATCGCTCTGATCCCAATCTGGCATCAATTGAAATGGATGGGTCTCGTCTAGGAGAAGACCCGTGTTTTGACAAGCTTTTGGGTTTGTCCTTTACTCCTGATCTGAAATGGAACACGTACATCAAGTATGTTGCCAAGGTCGCTGGAAAAATGGTGGGATCCGTTAATTGCTCCAGAAGATATCTCACTACCGATGCTATTCTATATCTATATAAAAGCAAAGTACGTCCAAGGATAGAATACTGCTGCCATATCTGGGCAGGAGCTGCTAAAACAGCCTATCCTGCATTGATAGAGTACAAAATAGACATCCTGGTTTAGTGGGGGGGATGCCCTTTTCTCTACCCTACAACCTCTCTCCCACAGAAGAGACGTTGCGAGCATATCCTTGTTTTATCGTTATTTCCATGGCACGTGCTCGTCTGAACTCCAATCTCTGGTCCCCCTCACCAATCTTTCACGAAAAACACCCGTCTACCTGAATCCACTGTGAAAAATTTCCCCCACTCTTTATATGTGCCTAAATCAAAACGTGGATTCCATGAACAAAGCTTCTTTCTAAGAACTGCACGCCTGTGGAACTCTGTTCCGTCTGCCTGCTTCCCACCTGACTACAACTTTGATGTCTTCAAGTCCAACGTTAACTAATTCCTAATGAACCGCGCTCTAAAGTAAACACTTTATTAAATCTCCACACTAACGTACTGTACTTGCAAGAAGCCTCATCCCTGAGTGGCTTCCCCGCCTTGATAAGTGGTGCCCACCGTGTAAAAAAAAATAATAACGTTGTTTTTATATGTAAAAAAAATTCGCATTCATGAATCTCAAAAATTTATTCTGGACAGATATTCGCAGGCAATTAGAACAAATACATTAAAGATATTGGAAAGTATACTATAGTGATGGAATCTTTTTGTTCCATGCAAGAAATTACTCGCAGCTATGAGTAATATGTACACAGGTGGAAAAAAGAAAGTCCGAACCTGTACTATAAAAAAACTCCTGCAAATGTAAGCTAAATTTAATGTAACTGTTTAAACAAACTTTACCTCATTTTATTCACCTTTTATTTTACTATCATTTTACCTGTTCAGATTTGTACTTTCAATTGAAATATTCCAGTGTTCACGTCAATTAAAAAAAAAAACTTCAAACCCAGGACGGCAAAACGAAAGTGCACAATGGAAGATTGTTATTTAGATGTAACTTTCGGACATTAATGCAACACAAATATAACAGTCACACAATGAACTAGTAAATATTTAGTAGAATAACTCTTCTGCAATTTGACAGCCTGCAATCTTTTGGGAATCACTTGAATTAGGCTGCATCAACACACCGGGGAAAGGCATCCCACTTTCTACCATGTTTGAAATTGTATCATTTCTTAGCTGTTACTTGGTGTTATGCCATACGTTTTCAATAGGATTGAGGTCAGGTGAGTGTGCAGGTCAATCCAAACACGGAATATGATCTTCCAGGAACCTCTAGACATTGCCAGCTGTGTGGATGGGAGCATTCTCCTGCATAAAGATGGGATTATCATCAAAATTCAGACCAAAGCAGGGTAGAAAATGCTCAGCCAACATAGTAATGTACTTGTTCGAATTAATTCGACCTGACACGCGAACAATAGCCCCTGGAATTGGTATTAATAATTGCCCACACCAAAACTGAACCACCACCACCCCCAGCGTTGAAACTGAGCGCCTAGATTTAAATTTTTCGTCTTTTCTTGAACTTGCTTCGTCGCTAAAAAAACATTTTTGACCAATATGAATGGCCATGATCTTCATTGCATCTGACGAAGTGCAGATGGCGCTTTCTGTTCTTTAGAAAAATCATTGGCTTGCGTCTTGCAACATATCCTCTCAAATGTTATTCATTTAATATGTTCTTGACAGTATAAAGAGAACACTTTTTACAAGATTGCACTGTGGTGGGATTTGGGGAGCCGTTTCAAACCTGTTTCTTCGGCTTCGGATCTTGATAGCATTGTCTTCTCTTTAAGAAGTAACTCTAGTACGACTAGATTTAGGGGCATCACGAACACTGCCGGTGTTTTGATACTTTTGCACAGTCTTTCGTACCGTTTTCTTATTACATTTCAATATGCTGCCGATTTATGGATTGGATGAACCAGAAAGGTGGAGAGTAATGAGCTACTGACGATCACTAAGAAAAAGTCGTTGCGGATTTACTTTTACGTTGTATAACGTGGACCAACAACAATTACGAACTCGTGATGCTTTGTTGGCTGTTGGTGGACATTTTAAACTGATTTAGAGGCGATATTTTAAGATGGTTGTAAGCGAATTTGTTGTTGTGAACTTTCTGTTTGCATCCTCAATTTGAAATTATTGTTAAAGTGACGTGAACACTAGAATATTTCAATTAAAAGTCAAATATTAACAGCTAAAATTATGAAGGAATAAAAGGCGAATCAAATGAGGCATGAGTTGTTTAAACAGTTGGCATTTTTTTTTTCAAATTACAAGTGTGGACGTTCTTATTGCCGGCATTGTACATCTACAAAACTACTTTTCATCCATGCATATAATATTGCTTGAATATTTGGCCCAGTGCATTTACTATAAATCGACTTACCTCAGCGTTTAAAAGTATACAATTCCATAGACCTCACACTATCAACTAAGCTCACACCCCTGTCATACTGCTGCAATATAAAAATACTTTGCCTGTTTAACAAGAATATAGTAATATGATCTAATGGTGTTCTTGTACCTGTACCATCCAGACGTACATGTTATCGAGAAAAATTGTTGGCAATAAAATCTCGCCATTTTCCTGTAGATGTCTATAAACTTACTATTCTCTAATATGTTTTCATAAGATTGCTTGGTTTGTAATTCATTTAATGGAATACTGGCATACATACGTTTTATACAGACCTAACTCTCGCTCATCTACTTACACAATCGCCATTAAACATGGTTCTAAATAGTAGCTACTTACGTCCAAGTAGAATATAGTTTTTAGAGTAAACAAGAGTAAAAGTAAAATTTAAAAATTCTTAATAACTGAACAGCGGTAGTCTACCCGACGGACAAGATATTTTATAATGATGCGTAGACGCATGTTTTATGGGTTCGCTTAGAAGTTAAATAAGTTGTTCAAGATAACGCGAAATGAGAATTCTGGAGGATTCGATTCTTCAAAAGGAGAAGAAATATTATTAATACTTGATATTCCCTTTGTATTTTAACCTTTCGCCTTCATCCAACAAAAATCATTTCCACTTCCATCAAAAAATCAAAACTACTATAACCTTTTAACCACTTTAACACTTCACAGTTTTGAGGTGAGAAAAAAGAGCTGTGAGCAACTTTTTATCCCGTTTCAACTTTTTTTAATCATTCGACTCTATTTTCATTTTAATAAAAGCGTTTGGGGGAGAACATGAAAATCGGTTGTAGTCCGGAAATCAAATACGTTTAGGGGTCTTCTCCTTTAATTTTTAATTATTTTTTTTTATTTGAAGAGGTTTGCTTTCGATCAAAGTCCTTTTACAAAGGGCTCTAGGCGGCGCGTACTTATTTGAAGTATGTATGTATATATATATATATATATATATATATATATATATATATATATATATATATATATATATATACATATATATATATGAATTCAGTAAAAGGGCAGTATATACATGTATATATGAATTAAGTAAAAGAGCAGTATATATATATATAGATGTGTGCTTTGTTAATAGGATATATATACTTTTAATCTTTATTCTATAAGTTAGTGATTAAAATTGCAAAATTTATTTAATCTCAGTTATATACATTTGCACTTTACAAGCGTGTATATCGTTAGTAAAATGTTAAAAGTGATTTTTCTAAAAAATATTTAATATGCACAACTATTTGATATATATATATATATATATATATATATATATATATATATATATATATATATATAGGTATAGATGAGTTTAGGTCCTGTAAGCTGCGGCATATATGACCCACCGACGTGTGGAATATGCTCTGGTGCCCAGGTACCTAAGTTCCAGTCATGGATCTAATAGCATGGTGTGTAGAAAGTGCTCTGTAAGCAATAGTGAAGGCAACCTCCCTAGGAGGAGGAAACATCTTATATAAAACCTGTGATAACTGCTTCATCCAATTATGTAGACTTGCTCTTCTTTTTGGATCAATGTGGCAGTTGTTTAGAGAGTGGGATTGTCTCGATGCAAAATCTTTCCCCACTATAACAATCCTCATGCACTTGCATTGCTCGATATAAATTGAGCACACACCATTATTGAGTGACTGCAATGTTCGAAAGCGAATTTCCTGACATTATATATATATATATATATATATATATATATATATATATATATATATATATACATACACATGTATATGTAGAAACCTATGTATATGTGTATATGTATATGTATGCATATATATATATATATATAGAAATAATAATAATAATAATAATAATAATAATAATAATAATAATAATAATAAAAGCTGAATGTGTGTGTGTCTGGTCACGAATAGGTTCCTACATGGTTTACCATTTAAAAATAAACTGATTACATATAATGATAGAACATGTATCGAGACACAGCAGTAATGGGTAGGTTTGACAATGCAGAACGGTGGTTTATTAACACTGTGGGGTCTGCGTTCGCGCCTGGTTCACAAAGTATGGAAATAAAAAAAATTAAAATTAAAAAAAAAAAAACTTTTACAAGTGTTTTATATATCGATGTACATAAGAATACTTTGATAAGTATGTTTTAATTTAAATAGGTATGATATAATAAAAATGTGGGGCTGCATTCGCATTTGCCCTCCATAGATTGGAAATAGCCACACACTTTAATAAAAACTTTTCATATCTATCTGCGTAAGTATACTTTGATAATTAAGTTTCAGTGTGAAGAAATATGGTATAATAAAATCGTGGAGTGTTCGTTCTCGCCTGCCCTCCATAGAATGGAAATATGTCACAAAGTTTTTTTTATATAGATCTACAGAATGTTGTGATAAGTGTTTTAGTGTGAACAGGTATGGTACAATAAATTATGGGCGCTATCTTTTATTTTTACTTCCATCATATTTTGCTTTGGTCTTGATACCCTCAAATATGAAGCTATCTCTTTATAACCCTTCCTTTTCATAACCTATCATACTGTCATAAATCATAGTCCATTTTCTGTAGACTGTTTTTGGAACGCACTTAACGACGGGTACTTTTGCTAGTATATATATATATATATATATATATATATAGTCTTTGAAGTTTTTAACATTTGAAACCACACAAAAAATTATTTTTTATCATTCATTAAAAAAAACATCTAGTCAGTAAGTCATTTAATCACCTGCAATCACTGCATCAACTCTCAAATTTACTATAATACCAATTTTTATATTTTTTAAGGGATCATCAGTTGTTTACCATGAAACACTGTTTCGGGGATTTAAAAACAAAACAGTGTATTACATCATGGCTTCCCAGCAGTGTTGATCAAACACCACCACCCTTAATCTTAGGAAGAAGACAAGTTACAAAAATTTTTTTCTCAATTTCCTATTCTTAATTGTAATTACTAACCTTTTCATAGTATAAAACTGAATTTCTTACCTGTGCGATTCATCAATTTCCACATTTAAAATGGATACATTTTTTAATTTTTTTAATTTATCAGTCTTGTATTTATAAGATTTGGATTAATCCATTTAACTACTTATCACCCCCACTATAGTTAGTAGTTTGTATATTTACATTCTTATTTATTTAAAATTAGATATATAAAGGTTAAAAATATTTTATTTTTACATATATACATTTTTTTTTTTTTTTTTAACTATATAAATTTATTATATGTAATTATAAATACATTTATACATTGCTAATATAGTTTTGTTAATATAGTTTTTTTGATATAGTTTTGGATTTCCTTTATCAATATAATCTGGTTTATCTTAAACGATTCAAAAGCATCAGGATAACGAACAAATGCTTTATTTAACTGTTTAAATATTTTATTTTTATCTCCACCTTGTTTTATCATCCTTATTACTAAGCTAGAAACTGGTGGTATAAAATCTGTTAATTTTAGAGTAACGCGAGCTATTCTCAAAAACTCTGACATAATGGTTCCATAAAACACAAAAACGGGGCAGGTGCTATCCTTATGGGGCATACGTACTATTTTAAAGGGGAAAGCGTTTCTTTTATCAAATATTTTATAAAGAAAAATTCCATCCTCAATTTTTATATCTAAATCCAGAAATGTAGCCTGTTGTCCTCTATGTTCACAATTTAATTTTAGTTCGTTTGGATATATAAGATGTTTATTTTTTTCGAATTCATCATTATCGTTTATGCATATAAGGTCATCTATAAATCTCCTACACCCATGAAAGTTATATGTTTTAGATATATCTGTTTTTAATAATGATGACATATATATATATATACTCGAGTCTATGTAAATACAAATTTGCCCAAAATGGTGCCGGATCCAATCCCATTGGGATACCTATCGTTTGGAGTAATATTCTATTTCCTATTTGAAAATAGCATTCTTTAATAAGATGACTTACAAGCATTTTTAAAATACCTTTAGAAATACTAGTTTTGCTATTTTTATTTTTACACCAAAAAGCATTAGAGTTTGAAAAGTCTATATATTTACCTTTTCCACCTTGAAAAAAAAAAAAAAAATATATATATATATATATATATATATATATATATATATATATATATATATTCAGTGGTCAACGTCTGGTGTCGAAGTGTGATAAAAGCACACAGATATAGTGGTGTCATACTGTGCTTCTCCCAGACAAATCAACTCCACGGGCACGTCTTTACCACTGCCATGAAGACGGGGTTCTGATAAACAGCTCGTGTCCTGTACCGTATAACTGGACCTCCACTGCCTTTTGGGTCAAGTTTCTTTTTACAAAAAGCTAAGGGTGAGGAATCCCTAACAGAAATCTCCAGAAAAGCTTAGGCCCTGTCAGCAGCGGCATATATGACCCAACGATGTGTGGAGTATGCTCTGATGCCCAGCAAACAAGTGCTAGACATGGATCAAATGGCATGGTGGGTGGAGAGGGTTCCCCTAAGCCTTGGTAAAGGGAACCTCTCCAGGAGAAGGAAAGCTCTGATATAAACCTGCTACGACTGCTGCTTCCTATGATGTTGTATTGTTCCTCTTTTTGGTTCCATGTATCAGTTGTTTAGAGAGTGGGATTATCTCGGAGCCAATTCTTTGCTCACTATAAAAAGCCTCAAGCACGGGCATTGCTTGATATAAATTTGATACACATTTTACCATCAGTGTGTACCTTGATAACAAAAAAGCTGGCTGTTGAAGTTGATAACTATAATTATGAACGTAAATGGCAATACAGGAACTGGAATGTCCAGGGCCTGGCCGGCAGGTGTCCCAGGGCTCGACGACCTTGACTGGGTCGGCATCATGCTACTGCGAGGAAATATATCGCAATGACTATCGGCTGTGGGAAAATGCGGTAGCTGATTGACTTGCCGTCAGCAATAACGCGTCTAGAGATTAGATCTGCTCTTTTACCTTAGGAACTCCTATGTTATGACATGTACATAGTTGCGCTATCTGAGCCTAGGCTGGCTTACGAGGGACAGTTTTCTGAATTGGCTGGCGCCTACACCATTTTCTGGAATGGTAGAGTAGATGGGTGTTATAGGGAATCAGGCATGGCTTTTGCTATAAATTCTTTCTAGCCTGGAAGAACTTCCCTGTGGTGTGAGTGACCGGATCATGACTATGGTGTTACCTCTGGTAAATGGTCGTTATACAACTCTTTTGAGTGTCTATTACTCCACTATGTATGCAACAAAAGATTAAAAGCTTGCTTTCTACCTTGAATTGTGCAGTGTAGCTAGACGCATACCCTCTGCTGACAAGATCATTCTTGGAGATTTTAATGCTAGGGTTGGAAAGGATTTGGAAACCTGAGGTGTGCGGGTGCAACACGAAGTGGGGAAGTGTAATAGCATTGGTGTGATGTTGTCGCAGTTTTGTTCAGAGGTTTTAACATCGGTAACACAATATGTCAGCAGAAGGACAAATACAAGACGATATGGATACACCCTGGTTCCAAACAATTGCACTTAATAGACTTTGTGTTAGTCAGAAAACGTGAGATGAGGGATACCTGCAGTTTTCGTGTCATGCGTAGTGCAGAGTGCTGGACCGACCGTAGGTTGGTCGATGCAAAGGTTAGGTCTGGTGTGAAGCCCAAGGTTAGAACATCTAGTGTGGCTATCTCAAAGCAACTTAATGTTGCCCGTATAAGGGATAATATTGTGAGGGAGAAACTAGTTAAGGAGATAGAAGAGATTGTCTGCGAAAGCACTTGCCCTGCTTTTACAGTGTCTATGAAGTATGTGAGAGAAAATTGGGTAATTGTGAGCGTAAACATCAAGATCAGGGCGCTGCATGCTTAGCTTGGGCAGGTTTGATCGACGGTGAGCAATATCGATTGAGGTACAATTAAAAGGCAATCACGCGTGATGGGCAGAGGAGGTTGCGAAACATGCAGGATGAATGGTGGAGGCAGAAAGCTAAGGAAATACAACTTGCCTCGGATTCGAACAACACCAAAGTCTTATACAGTTTACTGCGCGCGGTTTACGGACCATCCAGGTAACATATTGCGCTCGAGGGATGGCGGGGCTCTTCTTCGAAACCCTACTGACATTCTTCATAAATGGGGGAGCATTCTGATGACGTCCTGAACAGGTCTTCTTACGCTGGTCAGGCGTTTGTTTGGTCGATTCCTAGCAATTCGATCAAGGATATTTTAGCAGAGATTCAATAAGCTGAACAATGGAAAATCTCCCGAGATGAAACAGTTGCATGCAGAGATGTTTAAATGTTCTGAGCCAAAGATGATGCAACGCTTGGCGGACTTTTTGCATGACTGGTGGGATGCATTGATGGTGGTGGTATACAAGGGAAAGGATGATTGAGATGAATGTGGAAACCATCGGGCCATTTCTTTGCTGTAATTAGTCGGTAAGATGCTCTGTAGGATCATGCTAGACAGAATACCTGAGCACATTCCTGACGATGTTCTGGCTGAGTCGCAGTGTGGTTTCAGAAGCCAAGCAACTACAGGGAAAATGTATAGAACAGCGAAATGGCGTGTATCAAGTGTTCATCGATTTAACCCAGGCAATAGGGATGCTTTGTGGGAGATTCTGAAAAAGTTGTGGGAGATTATGAAAAAGTTTGGCTGTCCTGACAAGTTTGTAACCATCTTAAAGCTCTTCCACGATAATATAAATGCTGTGATCAACGTTGCGGGAACTCTGGTTGATCCTATTTCAGTAGAAAATGGGGTAAAGTAGAGAGACATTCGAGCACCCACACTCTTTGCGGAGGTTGCTCTGATGATATCTATATTCGCTACCGAACTACTGGGGTTTGTTCAACATTAGGCGCTTTAATGTGACTTGCTCTGTGCGGATGACTGTGATCTAGTGACTCACACGGGGGTTGATATGCAGCATGTTGCGGACGCCTTTGCGGTTGCCTGCAGCGCATTGTACCGATCAATCCGAAAAAAACTGTCGTAATGTATCAGCCTGTGCCAGGCTGCCATACTATGAGCCATCAGTTTATATATATTGTTCAAAGATAGCGGCTGCAGCTTAGTTTGTATACTTGGGTAGCACACTAAGTATCTCCGGTGCCCTGGATGATGAGGTATCGTTACGGATCAGTAGGGCAAGTGATGCCTTTGGAAAGTTGGACAAGCGTTTGTGGAGCTGTCATGGGATCTCGCTACCAACAAAGATTAAATTTTATGCCGCAAGCGTTCTCTATGTTCTCCTCAATGCCTTTGCATCTTGGATAATATACAGGAATCATTTGAGACGTCTCGAGGTGTTTTATCAGATTGGCCTTCAGCGAATTTTAGGTGTAGGCTGGCAAATCTATATCAGTGATGCTGAGGTTCTTGAACGGATACAATGTCTAATCATTGAAGCTCTCATTATCAAACATGGACTGAGATGGAGTGGTCATGTAGTGAGGATTTTAGACAGTCGATTTCCCAAACAACCCCTTTATCGTGAGCTCGCCGAGGGAAGACTTTTGGCTCAAAAGCCTAAAATGAGATTCAATGATTGTTTAAGGTCAACCTTAAATATTTGAGATGGATGAGAGAAACTGGGATAGTCTTGCTTAGGATCGTGGAGAGTGAACAAGGACATTGCGAGGAGGTTTGGACAAGTTAGACGTTGACCAAACCCTTTATAAGCGACTGAAAAGTGATATCCGGAGAGAGAAGGTGAAAGAAGCAGTGGATAGACTGGGGTGTTAAATTCCTCTGCAGTGTGAATTTTGCGCGAGATTATGTCTCCGCAGAACTGGGTTGACAAACCACCAGACTACTCATCAGGGCAATAGACCACAAGACAGTGTTGTGTTGCCAGATCTAAACTGTGTCAACTGCGGGCGGACGTGCAAAACAACAGGCGGTTTGAAGCGGCATTTGAATATTCATAGAAGTGACCATGAAGAACGCGATGCTAGTGGCGATCATGTCTGCACAATGTGTGGCAAAGAATGCCTTAGTTTGGCAGGGCTCTAAAGCCAGCTTCGTGCGTCCAATCACTGATTTGTTTTCATGTTCCCGCATATATATTTTTTTATATGTGCAATATAACGTAATGACAATGTCCGAAAACGAATTTTCTGCCATATATATATATATATATATATATATATATATATATATATATATATATTTACTTTATATAAAAGTCACTTTGTGTGTGTGTGTATGTGCGTAGATTTTGAAACAGCTGATCCTATCTTTTGAAAATTTCACATAAATATAATTTATATATTTGGCAGTGTTTTAACATACGTTTTTTGTACAGAAATTTATCCGATACCTATCGAAAATCGAAAAAATGGCTGTAAAATAGATTCTCATCTCACATAGATAAAAAATAATTTGTACATGGAAATATTTTACTTTACACCTGTGTGACGTTGGTCGGTCTAACGTAAAATGTTGCCCTATAAATGCCTTCTTTATGAGTAAAGAAATACTATTTGTAACACTATAATATGAATGATAGCTATATACTTATATAGAGACACCAAACATGCATGGAATAGTATTTTACTTAATAAAATAGAAGTAAAATAACTACTATAAAAAGTAAATATCGCTTGATAAAACTAATTTCGATGGTATCTATATTATTTTTGCAGTTGAAATGCAAGCCTTAGGCATTATGATTTTAAAAAGATTAGCAATTAATTAGTTATAAACATGTCTCTTTATTCAGATTTTTTTATACGTTGTTTAATAAATAAATAAATAAACACGCAGCTTATAGAAACATATTTTGATTAGAATTTTCAATGATGCCATTACAAATCGCATATATTTTGCGACCTTTTTAATTAAACTTGTTTTTATCGTAGATTCTTTAAAATAAAACATCCCATATCGGAAACGAGGAATGTTTTATAGTTGGCGTTGGCCAAATAGCATGGAAAGATTAAATTGTCGTCCTAGAAAAGACGAACTTATTCCGTGACCGCTTCATAAAAACTGTTGTTGTTTTTTTTTTGTTCTTTTTGCAGACTATCTGATAGTAAGCCAGTTTTTTCTAAATCTCTTATCTATCAAATTGGTAATCCGAACAGTTCAACGCTTGAGGGTCTAGACTATGATTTTGATTGTTGTTTCAAGTGAGAGCCGCATTATGCTACATTACATCTTCGAAGTCGGCTTGAATCCCAAAACCAAATTGTAGCTGCATGTGCTGAAGTAGGTGATGATTACCGGGGCCAATGGACACTGGCCTACAAAGCCAAAGTTCATCTACGATTCAGATGACGGACTGTGACTTTGTACTCTTCTCCGACCTCAACTCAATGGATTACTTCGTTTTATCATACGTCGAGAACATGACGAACATGACGACCCACAATAGCAAAGGCAACCTGATCACTTCCATCCGCCGAGTATGCGCCAAGGTCCGCCAGTGTTTTTTTGGAACGGGCATAATCCTAATTCCGTACCCGTATCGCATGATTGAATATGAAGATGGCTACATTAAATAGATGTCAGCTCTACTACATAATCAAGTTACCCGAATTGATTTTTTCAATATACGTTTTAAAATAAAAAAATTGTTTCTTTTAGGTGACAGATCTACCCTTCCCCCATCTAAAACGCACGTTGCATAAGCAATGCGTAACTTTTAGGAGATATAATATTCATTTTTAAAAGCTTATAAAACTTACAAAAATTTGTCCCCTTCAAAATAATGGCCTCCCGCGTCCAAACAAGTCTTCCTGTGTCTCTTCCAATCGTAGGAGACCTCGTGAAAGTCTTGCTTCAGTAATACCTTCAGGTAATTTTCCGATGCCTCTTTCAGCTTCTTTGTTGACTGAAATCTGATTTTCCTGAGGCAGTATTTCATGCGTGGGAACAGAAAGAACTCGCATGGGGCTAGGTCAGGGATGTAGCATGTGTGTTGTACAACTTTCATTCCCCTGTCGAATATCCAGGTTGTCACCAGTGTTGACTTATGGTATGGGGCATTGTGCTGGTAGAACCACTACTGGCCACTCCTCCACTGTGTTGTCTCTTCTTCATCATTTTCTCTCTGAACGTTTTCAGGACAGTAAAGTAATATTCCTTATTGACAGTTTGACCCTGAGAGATCCATCACATATCAATGAAACCCCGGGAGTCAAAGAAAGAAATGGGCATTGCCTTCTCTTGTCACATGCTCCTCTTTACCGCCTTGGGCTTGGAGGGATATGGGTGCTTCCACCGGGCACTCTGACGTTTGGTCTCATTGTCGTTGGTGAAGAACCAAATCTCGTCGCACGTCGCTACCTTATTCAGGAAACCTGAATCAATCTCTATTGTTTCAAGACTTTAAGAGCAACATTCAACACCAAAGTGCATCTGGTCGTCGGAGAAGATATTTGGTGCGAACTTGGAACATACTTTGTGGAGATCCAGATCATCGGTCAGAACTGTTTTCATTGTGCCAGTACGTATACAAACAGCTTCAGATAAAATCCACACAGTAATCTGACGGTCTTGCATCACTAATCTTCCTCAATGTTTTCTCCTTACGTGTACTGTTTCATGCTCTAAATCTGGTTTCACCCCAAACCTGTCCGTTTCCTTCAGAAAATATGTTAAATTCATAGAAACTTGCTTGGTTCTTCTGTTCATCTCCATAGGACTCCTTTAGTATTCCATAAGCTACTTGTTATGTTTTCGTAAGTTTAACACAAACTTTGATGGTATAACGTTGTTCCTTGTTTCCGTGCATCTTATCAAGAGTTCACAGCGGCCCTGTCGGTGGGGCATTAGAATACGCTGACTGACCCCCTGCAGAGGGTAAAAGTAACTCAATGGGGGTCCTGGATATGACCTTAAACTATATCCAGTGGTTAGGCCCCAGCTTGTGGGCTTTGGGGAGTGTGGAACCACCCTTTAATTACCATTGCTCCCAGGTCCACTCTGATCCGGAGTGGTAGTACCTGTTAGGGTCCCAACTATGGGTTAAATAGAAACCGACGTGAAAACAACATACATTCTATTAAAAAAAATGTATTCAAAATCTTTGGATTCGGCATTAAATAATCTGAAAAGGGTTGATATGCCATAAAACAAAAACAACAAACAACCAATCAAGAGTTCACAGATCGTCAAATCTGATAAGACCTATCCAAAAAGGAATACCGTTGCGCTCAAATCTACAATGATAGAAAGTTGTCAGTAGATCATTTTGTAGACTATATGCATATGTATTTCACAATGAAATAACAGTTTGATCAAATCATATCTCCCCTGACATGTTCTCATTATTTATGTAGCAATCCTCGTATGTAGTATTTTATTACGAGAAGACTATGACTAAATTATATATATATATATATATATATATATATATATATATATATACAGGGTGAAACAAAAAAAACACAAAAGCTAAATAGAGTACATCTAGAACATATGCTGTAGAACGGAGAAAAAAGGCCAAAGACCCTAGTGTTTTGATGTGATGTTTTAAATATAATAAACTAGTTTTATTTCATTCGGACAACACACAAAGAAACGGGACCTAATTTGATCTGGACCGGTTTTTTGGGGTCACCCTTTATATATATATATATATATATATATATATATATATATATATATATATATATATATATATATATATACACTAATGCTACACAGTTAAATCTTATTTCTCTCTGCTAGGTGCATAAGAGTAGTGGTTGATGGGCAGAAATCATACGCTCTAAGTATGAATGCTGGAATCCCTCATCGGTTCATCCTGGTTTCATCATTGGTTTTAGATGCATTAAAAGTAACAGGCCACCTCTTTCTCCATTGTACCACTTGCTCAAGATCAGAGTAGAGAAAATCAGAGAGAACTTGGTCGTTTACGGTCTTAGATATGCTACCATAGATAGTAGTGTCATAAGTATAGATGTCTACGAATGATGTCAGGATGTGATTTGGAAGATCATTAATATAGATCAGGAAGATAATAGCATATCTAAGACCGTAAACGACCAAGTTCTCTCTGATTTTCTCTACTCTGATCTTGAGCAAGTGGTACAATGGAGAAAGAGGTGGCCTGTTACTTTTAATGCATCTAAAACCAATATTTTATATTTCCATCATCAACGCTCTGATCCCCACCTGGCCTCAATTGAAATGAATGGCTCTCGTCTTGAGGAGGTCTCATGTTTTGACAAGCTTCTTTGCTTGACTTTTACCCCTGATCTTAAATGGACCACATACATAAAACCCGCTGCTAAGGCCGCTGGAAATATGGTGGTATCATTTTATGATCCAGAAGTATCTTACTGCTGATGCAATTCTCTATCTATATAAGAGCCAGGTACGTCCAAGGATGGAGTACTGTTGCAACATCTGGGCAGGAGCTGCTAGAAAGGACTTATCCTGACTTGATAGAGTTTAAAATAGACTTCGTAGCCTTGTGGGGGATGTCCTTTTCTCTTCCCTGAAACCTCTTTCTCACTGAAGAGATGTTGCGAGTTTGTTTCGGCTTTATCATTATTTTCATGGCAGATTCTCGGCTGAGCTCCATTTTATGGTGCCCCCTCGCCAAACTTTCACAAGAAACACCCGTCTAGCCGAAAACAATCTCACGAATTGTCCCCACTCTTTATCTGTGCCGAAACCTAATCGTAGATTCCATGAACAAAGCTTCTTTCTTAGAACTGCACGACTATGGAATTGCCTTCCGTTTTACTGCTTTCCAGCTGACTACAATATGGTTGTCTTCAAGTCTAACGTAAACAAGTTTTTGATGAGCCGCTCCATATAAGTTAACAAATTTACTGAATCTTCATTACTAACTATTACTATATTGTCCAATTTATACTGTACACTCTTTAACCCTTATCCTCGAGTGGCATCTTGGCCTTGATAAGTGGTGATGCCTATGTTAAATGAACAAATATGTATGGAATGCGTATATTATATCTATTGCTATTTCTGTTTCTCCTAAAATCGTGGATCTCTACATTTTTTCACGCCAGAGGCTGTTCTTTATCTCGACACATCTACATCATCAGATCATTCACAGAATACTGTTGTTATATTTGGGCTGGTAATTTTTTTAGTCTTTGAACCTTCATGGCAAAATTTAGAATGCTATCTGTAATTTGATGAGGTGCATCGTTTCTTTTTTATAGGTAATTCTTTCTCACTGACATGAAAATGTTAGTACACTTGGAGCATGTATTTTTCCCCAAAAGTAGTCTGATCTATTACCAGTTTCCTTTAGCTTACGTCACTATCACAGTTTTTATTGTTTATTGTACTATGGTCTCCTATTCCAATTGCTTTTCATTTCTGCAAGGTTGTGGAATATGTTAATGATCACTGTTTTACCTCTGTCTGCAGCCTTGATCTCATGAAAATAAGGTCAATAGACATCACCTTTGTTTATTTGTTTGTTTTAGCCCCCTGCATACTATGTCATTATCACGCCTAAAAAGCAATTTCCATAACAAAAAAAAATCGTACGTATATTTGTTAGAAAATACCTTATACATTCGCGATATATTTTCCTTTTAAATGAGTATTTTGAATGTGGCACAAAATAAAAAAAACAAATACAACCATGATCTCATATAGATTGTAATTAAGTTTTTAATTGACTAATAAAATATGTCATCTCAATAGACACACACACACACACACACACATATATATATATATTATTTTTAATTGGAATTCATTATTGAGATGAGTATTATTTATATTAATTTATTTTATTGTTATTCTCATCTTTATTGATTGTTGTTTCACGGCGTCCTAGCCGGCTTTGGGTAGGATTGGAACCGCTATCTTCAGGCAATGCTCACTGGAAGCATAGAGATTAAACGTCTCTATGAACTGCGCCATGGGCCCGAAGGGCGATTAAAATTGAATAGTTTGGTCTTATAAATCCACGTTTATTATCTGATCTTCCATGATCGCGTCTGTACCGAATGGTATATATATTGTTTTAATTGGACTTCATTATTGAGATGAGTTTTATTTATATTAATTTTTATTTATTGCGGACTATTATTCTCATCTATAAGTTACATAATTAATTGATTATAAAGTAGTTTTATTTTTTGCATTTCTGAATTGTTGCCTCACATTGTTTTTAACGAAGTATTTACTCTATTTGGATTTATACACGTAAGTTTTTATTTTCATAGCATTATCGCACACAAAGATGTATGCATATATTTATATATATATATATATATATATATATATATATATATACACATACATACGTATATATATACATATATATATATATATATTTGTGTGTGATAAACCTTGATTAATATACAGGTTAATACGCACATTCCTGTGTGTATATAAATGTATATATATATAAATATATGTATGTATATATATATATATATATATATATATATATATATATACATATAATGTTTTAGAAAAGTTAATCGAATCATTCTATCAGGGCGAAAAGAGAAATGCTGAAATAAGTAATCAATATTTAATTAAAAGTCCGCGAACGAAAATCAAGTCCGTTAAAATGCAATGTATATTCATACAAATATACGAATAGTTCAATCTCGTTTGAACCCCGAGAAATATTGTGAAAATAATTACAAATTCATGATGAGAATATATGGATTTAATCCGATATTTCCAAGGAGACTTCGTATGTTACCACCAAATAAATCAATCGTATGTATTTAGCTACAGGAATAAGTGTTTATCTGCCTTCATCTGTGACGGCATTTTGTAGAACGAAATTGGTTCGTGTTAGTATAAATTAGTATTCTATTGATGCAACTTAAAATAAAGTATATAATAAACAATGAAGCCCGGTAAACTATTTTGACTTTTTTTTAAATTAGTAAAATTAGAAGTCATTTATTAGTTAGGTCATAATATTTGAGGAAAATAACCATCTTTGCTGTCATTCAGGCCAAAAAATGTACATGGACAAATCGGAATGACATCAAAGAATTAAATTATCGTGAGAATCCTTAATTTCAATATCATTTCCTCTTTACCCTACTTATAATTTTCTAGAAATGCGGCCAATCTACAATTATGGAATATATTGCTTCAGACCTGTATTCGTTGTGTATACATAATCGGCGTACGTTGGGCCACGTACTAAATACATGTCCATAATAACTGCAGATATACACATGGAAAAAATGAAGGTGTACGAAATTATTAGAGAATTGTTGAAAACACAATGTGAGATAGTAAACCAGTAAACTGTTACAGTCGAAGAGCCAATAATTCAGTTCTACAAAAAAAATTATTGCATTGGGAGGAAGGAAAAAAACTTCCAATGTGATACTACTGAGTGAAGCTAATGACTGAAAATTTTCTGTGGAAATCAAGACATCTCTACAATTTTCAGTTCACATAATCGAAACAGAAATGCAACCAGACATTGTAGCATTCAAAGAAAAGAGTACTTGTCATATAATGGGCGATGGATTAGGCACACGAACAGAAAAAAGAACGAGATTTGACACTGTGTTTCGTCTGCGTAGAAAAAGGTTAGAAATGCCATGCTATTCCTATTAAGGTTGGTTGTCATAGATTTTTAAGACATTCAGTCATTTCGTTTCTTACAAACATTAGAATCATGGGTCGCAATCTGAAAATTGCCTCAAATCGCCAGAAGAACGCAGCTCAATATACGTCGAGCTGTATTTAGTTGAGATTAGGTAACATTTCAGTATGAGCAGGCGTTATAATTAATTTTCGTTGAGTTGTTTATTTTACATACTTTGATGGATGGAAAATACTGCTTGACGGTTGTTGAGGACAGGGTGACACACATGCTTAACAATTTTCACAAACTTTATGCATGAATATATAATATAATTAATATGTACAATCCACACTCAATATCTATACATATATAAATATATATATATATATATATATATATATATATATATATATATTATAAGATATCTCACTACTGATGCAATTCTCTATCTATATAAAAGCCAAGTACGTCCAAGGATGGAATATTGTTGTCATATCTGGGCAGGAGCTGCTAAAACAGCTTATCCTGCATTGACAGAGTACATAATAGCCTTCGTGGCTTAGTGGGGGATGCCCTTTTCTCTACCCTGCAACCTCTCTCCCACAGAAGAGACGTTGCGAGCCTGTCCTTGTTTTATCGTTATTTCCATGGCAGATGCTCGTCTGAACTCCAATCTCTGGTCCCCCCTCGCCAATCTTTCACGAAAAACATCCGTCTACCTGAATCCACCGTGAAAAATTTCCCCCACTCTATATATGTGCCTAAATCAAAACGCGGATTCCATGAACAAAGCGTCTTTCTTAGAACTGCACGCCTGTGGAACTCTGTTCCGTCTGCCTGCTTCCCTCCGGACAACAACTTGGATGTCTTCAGGTCTAATGTAAACAAATTCCTAATGAACCGCCCCCTTAGATTAACACTTCAGCAAATCTCCTCACTAACTTAATGTACTTGCAATAACCCTTATCCCTGAGTGGCTTCCGGGCCTTGATAAGTGGTGATCACTGTGTAAAAAATATTTAAGAGTATATATATTTAAATATATATATATACGTATATATATATATATATATTTAAATATATATATATATATATATATATATATTTGTAGAATATATAATACATTTTCGATACAATATTTAATAATTATCATCGTATTGTATGAATTCGAAGATACTATTGTTGCCATTAGTTTCGTAGATATTCTTTTCTGTTCAGAATTATTTCTAGACTAGAATCAGCGATTAATAAGAAGATCAAATGAAGGTTGCCAACATCACAGTTAAAATGATTTTTGATGCACGACCTGATTTCTAGCTGGAAACACTCAACAAGCCACTCTTTGTTCTTAAATACAATATTCTCGTCATTATTTTGAAAAAAATTATTATTATTATGACTTGATTGAACCAATAAACTTTATAAAATATTGTTTGCAAAATAATTAACTCATTTCCTTACAAGCAATAACACACACAAACGTATCTCTCTCTCTCTCTCTCTCTCTCTCTCTATATATATATATATATATATATATATATATATATATATATACATATATATATATATATATATATATATATATATATATATATAATGGGTTAAGAAATTCCAACGAAAGAAAGACGTATATTTAAATAAGGGGGTAGTCACAAACAATGTGTATTTTTTAACATTATTTTATTATTCCCTGTGTTGGCTTTTCATTGAGAATTATGTTTAGATCATTGTAATAATGTTTTTAAATAATTGAAATCGTTTTAACGCGTTTCAAACGTTCTGCGAAGCGTCCTCTTCCGAAATTATTTTCAAATGTGTTGGAGATGTAAAAATAGCATTTTTTTACTTCATTTGAAGTGTTTCCAAGAGGTGGAAACGTGTAAGTGCCTACTATTCATTGGAATGTTCAATTTTTATTACTCTTTTATTGGGCTGTGGCGATGCGGCCGATCTCGTCTGTGGTCACTCCTGTGTTGTGTTTCTCTCTCCCACTCTATCTTTCTGCTTGTTTTTTTTACTTTTCCTTTAGGGTAGGGTATATATATATATATATATATATATATATATATATATATATATATATATATATATATATATTGTTTAGGGGTCGTAGGTGTATCACTCTATCTATCTATCTATCTATCTGTCTCTCTCTCTATATATCTGTCTATATATATATAAATATATATATCTATATATATATATATATTTAAATAAGGGGGTAGTCAACAACAATGTGTATTTTTAACATTATGTTATTATTCCGTGTATTGGTTTTTCATTGAGAATTATGTTTAGATCATTGTAATAAAATCTAAGAATCCAAAAAATAAATATCAAAATAGAATGAAAGCACCGCTTCCCTTATTTCAGAAGAACTGGTTCTTCCCACCCACCTGCTCAAACATGACATTAGTAACGACCTTGGATCACAGTCAACTTCCCAGGGAAGCAAATAACCGCATAATACTATAAAACAGTACCCTCATTTTCAAACCAATAAAAGAATTTTTTTTTCCCGTCGCGCTGAATCCACTGTCAAAAACTTTCCCCACTTTTTATCTATGCATACATCAAAACGTAGATTCCATGAACAAAGCTTCTTTCTTAGAACTTCACGCCTGTGGAACTCTGTTCCGTCTGCCTGCTTCCTACCTGACTACAACCTGGGTGTCTTCAAGTCCAACGTACACAAATTCGTGATGAACCGCCCCCCTAAGTAGACACTTTATTAAATCTCCACACTAACGTACTCTATTTACAATAACCCTTATCCCTGAGTGGCTTCCGGGCCTTGATAAGTGGTGACCACGTTGTAAAAAATATAATAAGAAGTGTGTTACTGTTTTCACACTTACATTAAACTGTGCAGTTATAGTCTTTCGATACACACGATGTTTATTATCCACGAAATTAATTACTAGGCCATTTAACTATAATGGTCTGACTTCCTTACTCCTCCTATACCTCTAATCAACACTCAAAGACTCCCTGGCTTGTTTGAATCTCTTATGCTTGTTAAAACTAATGACCGATATATTAAAAAAAATCATATATTTCTGTGGCATTTTAAAGTTTAAATTAGAATTGTATTGCATGCCATTCTTCTAAAGTGTCCTCACGTCCAGATTGCATTTTTGAAATTCACCAACTGTAAGAATCAAACTTTTTAGGGTGTATTGCACTTCCTGCTGTAACTGTTTATTTAAACTTTAAATTATAAAAATGGGCCAGTCATCTCATATGTATAGCAAAGACTGACTGAATTTTTAAGAGTAGACCACAATTTTCATTAATTATGCGACGAAAAAAGTTGCAGGTATTTAATCCACTTAAACCCGTGAATATTTAAAATGTCTCGTTTATTTAAAAAATCATGGACAATAGATGCCGGTGTAAAATTAATTAAACAGGTTAGAAGTATAATTACTTGCTTATATACTGTTTTCTTGCGTTACATATATATATATATATATATATATATATATATATATATATATATATATTACGACACCTTCCGTTTTTTTTTTCCATTTTCAAAGTAAGTTTGCCTCACATCTACAACAATAACACTCCACAAATATGAATAAATATATGCTATTTATGCACCCATTTACATTTCGATAGTCTAATAATCTCCCTAGAATTAAACATGTTATCCTGTAAAATATTTACAAATTATACTATTGGAGAAAGTGTTACTACCCAAATAAACTTTTTAAAAATGACAACAATCGAAAATAACCTTTCTGAATTTTTTAGATGAGGATTGGTTATTTGATGTAACCCCGACTTTTCTATGTGCATCTTTTCGATCTCCGCAAGGACCCGTGGCGAATTTGTTAGTCTACTGGGAAAATCAATTTTAACAGTGATATTCTCCTGAATGTTGAAGGTTCAATCCTTAGTGTGGGCGACCGAAAAATACATTTGCGAATTACTAAGGCTCTCTATCAAAACATGGCCGACGGAAAAAGAGCAGGCTACACCCGTGAAGTAAATGAAGGTTCCACTCAAAATTCCATCCAAATTTCACAGTTTGAAAATATTCCTGAGTTCGACAAGATAAAACTGAAGAAGGTCGGGAGTTACATCGACTAAAATATTGTGACCACCACACTCAAGATTAGAACAGTAGTCCAAAGAATTATAAAAAATACAACAGAAAATAAGTTTATATATGAACATATAAATTTCAATGCGACGACCATTACCTTAAACTTCACTGTATACCAATTTACCACTAGATTTAAATCATAATGATAGGTCTATATATCCATTTACAATAACTATTTACGCGACAATAAGCACATATATCATAGATATAAGCAATCAAATAAGTAAGTAAATAAGGAACTCGAAAAAATAAAACCAAGTTAAGGAACGGAAAAAGCGATAATATAGCGAAGATTAAAAAATGAAAATATAAAAAAGTAAATTAAAATATAAAATAACAAATACATAAATAAAACAGAAAAAAACTGTAAACACTTTTTAATATGCAAGTCTCTAGTAGAAAGGAATGTGCAGTCAAAACAGCCTAATATAAAGGTAGTAGCAATAATACGAATCCAAAAGTATTTTAGATCAAATTAAACAAGTAGCTGCCAGTCTAAGAGAATTTTAATACCCCAAGTTGTCAAAACCATAACTTCATGAAACCACGCTGTCCTGTCTTTAACCACTTCTCTGTAAACTAGAAAACTAAAAACAAATATAAAACGAAAAACAAAGACATAAATAAAATAATAAATTAATAAATGAAACCACCTTTGTCAAAGAAAAATAAAGTCGCAACCAATTAAACCATAAAAAAACACTCAAGGATTTTAGAAATTTTTAATCAACCGCAATAAATAACCGATAACCTAAAAGAATCACCTAATACCTTCCTACTTATAACAGCTAAAACACAGTAAACAGCATTCCCCCTTTCCCCCCACACACCTCAAAAAGAAAGAAAAACTTACGGCTCACATCCACGAAGTATACATCGAAATTCAAGTCGGAATGTACATCGACCCGAATATCTAAAAAATTCAATGTAATCTTGTATATCCGTTTAAATGTCGGTTCTTTCTTGTCTGATGAAGTTTTATGCCTGTATTGGAACTCCACTGAAACATATATGCACATAGGTAATCAATAATGTTTGTATAATAAACGGAGTAAATATTGATGCATATACATTTATTTGTTCATTGAATATAGATGTCAAATGATGCGCCATCAAAATCAAAATTATCGAGCTTTTCCGCCATACTCTTTTGAACTTCAGGCAACTTTAACTTGGCGAGATCAATACGGCAAGGCACCTTAACACCACTATGACGAACTTTCTTACGGATTCGTAAATTAACTTTTGCTCTCACCAACTTGTGATAGGTGTCACATTCAGCTCTGCGCACGAGACCAACAATATATGCATCTCGAAGGTCGCGTTTTCGAGTTATGATGAAGTCAATTCAAGTCAATACAAGTAGGTTTGTGCTTCAGTTTACGGCGAAAAACGTGTTACATATAGCAAGATTAAACACAACTCTAGTAGCTTAAGGTCATTAACATTCATGGTACCGATACCATAGCGACCAAGAGGACTCCAGGGCTCATAGTCTTTCCCAAAACGGGCATTGAAATCACCAAGTATAACAAGTTTTTCATTAATTGGTGCGGATGCAACAACATAACGCAGAGGCACATATAAACACAAGATGTCATATTCATTCGCTTGGAGAAGTGGTGCATAGATCAAAAGAATAGTGATGAATCTGTTATGTGAGAGAGGAACACGACGTTTCATGGTTCGATCACAGATACTGAAGGGAAAGTACATTGTATTAAGCAAGGATGTTTTAATCGCAAGACCGACTCAACCATTTCTACGGATACGATCCTGTTTACCAATCTAGAAAAGAGTGTAGCCTGATGATACCTCTGTCATTAGATCTTCTCCTGAGATACGGGTCTCTTAAAGAGCAGCAATATATACATCAACTCTCCGTAGCTCTGCCGTGACGAGCGCTGCCGTGGGCTGTGGACGGTTGGATGACGTTTTATCAACACCATAAATTGAATTTTACTCATTTTTGAAGATTTTTGTTTTCTTCCTGCTTACGTGAACCACCATTAGCCGCAGAAAATGAACCAGTGATAGTATGACAGACAATTTGTAGTGAACCTTTTCTAGCACTTTACCAAGAAATTCTCCTCTGCTCAGTCACAGTTACCCCCATCAGAGTTGGTCTCTGTCATGTGAAGGCACAACAACGATGTTAAGATAGAGTTCCTGTCGCCTCTGTGCAGATTTGTGACTGTGTGCATCCAACTGGTCAAGTCTGTACACGTTGCCACTCTTCAATCGCCATAGGAGTGCAATAGAAATAAACGACAGATAAAGATGAGATTAAAAAAAGATAAAAGATAGATCTTAAGTAACATATGTACATCGTTGTATTAAAGTTACAAGCGCTTGTACGGCATGAGTGCCACTCTCCAAGTCTCCGCAACAATAACCCAGTGACAAGCCATTGCAAGATGACTGGTAATTGTTTGACTGAAGATTTCTCGGAAGAGTTATCCTCTCCTAGAAGGATTGCCTCCACCACGGCTTACAGGAGCTCCTTCTACACCGCTAATGCCATTTACCCATGACTAGGACTTTGGTAGCTGGCCACCAGAGCATGGTCCACACGCCGGTGGGTAATGAATGCCGCAGTCATCTGGAGGTTTCTTCAGGGTTACTTCACTCTTAAACTTTGGGTCAAAAACCTTATCCCGCAAGGCAGTGCGGATTCAGTTTTCTGGCGCTGAACACTCGCTATTCACCAGAGTCCGGTTAGCGTTGCAGAACTCACGGCGTGCACGTGGGGATGATTAGCTTGGGAGAAGCTATGTGTTATGCTAGAGCATTTGTGTGCTTTTAACCTACGCCCACACCAATCCTTGAGCTCCATCTCTCTCTCTCTCTCTCTCTCTCTATATATATATATATATATATATATATATATATATATATATATATATATATACTAGCATGGGTGTCCGGCGGTGCCCAGGTGTTTGGAGCTGTATGCTGAGCAAAACTAAAAAAAAAAAAAAAAACGAACCCCAAAAACGGTGTTTTTTTTAACTTGGACCCCTATTATGACCCCTCAACATTTATTGTTTTGGGCTCAACTCAAGTTATTAAGTTAGATCTATGTCCAAGAAACCTATATATAAAATTTTGAGTGTTTAGACCCAAAATTGTCGGAGGAGTATGGTAGATTCTTAAAGGTCAAATTGCTGAACTTTAACCCCTTTACAGTTAAATCTTTGGCCGAAAACAGATCACATAGATTTTCCCAAATCCCGGTACCTTGTGTATCAAATTTCGAGTCTGTAGACTAAAAATTGCAGAGTTATTGCGTAGGGAAATGTACGCACACACACACACACAAACACACAGAAATACACACAGACATGCTCACCTTTATAGATATACTAGCATTTCATACCGACGTTGCCCCGTTGTTTCGAGGTGTACGTGGAGCTAAAAAAACAGTGGCCATTTTTTTTAACTTCGATCCCTATTAGGATCCCTTAACATTTATTGTTTTGGGCTCAGATTTAGTTATTATGTTAGATCCATGTGCAGGTAACCTATATCTAAGATTAAAAGTGTTTAGACCTAAAATTGGCGAAGGAGTTTGGTAAAGTTCTCAAAGGTCCAATTGTTGAACAGTGACCCCTTAACACACAAATTTCTGGCTGAAAACCGATCACATCGATTTTCGCAAATCTCAGTACCCTGCATATTAAAATTAGAGTATGTAGACTTTAAATTAACAGAGTTATGTCGTAGGGATATGTACACACACAGACATACACACAGACAGATAGATATATAGATAGATACATGTTCACTTATATATATATATATATATATATATATATGTATATATATATATAGGAATATTAATTAATAACATATATGGTAGGAATGTTAATTAATAAAAGACTGGAGAAAGTGCTCAATACTTTTGTAGAGTAAATATGCGTTTTATTTTTTATTACCGTTTTTCTCTGTTTAGTTACATTATTGTTTCAGCTACTCGGCCGTTTTTCGCGGTGTAGTAGCCTCTCAGACTTTACAGAAGTGTTTGTTTATGGAAGAATGTGTTTATGGCACCATTCTTCCATAAACAAATTATTTCATAAACACTCACTTCTGTAAAGTCTGATGAGTCTACTACACCGCGAAAAATGGTCGAGTAGCTGAAACAATAATGTAACCAAACAGAAAAAAAACTGTAATAAAAATAAAACGCATATATATATATATATGCGTTTTAAATATATATATGCGTTTTTAATATATATATATATATATATTTCTATTTATAATATATACAAATCCTTATTTAAGAAGCTCAATACAATTACCAAGCAGTATAAAGTACTAAAAATTATATTCAAAACTTAATGTATTTCTTTATTTTCTTTATTATATTAGATTTCCATACGCTATTTGGAATTTTCTAAAAGTTCAAAATGATGTTATGAAACATATTAAAGGAATTTTCAGTTTTTCTTTAATTTTCGGATTTTAATCCTGTCAAATCACACGTTATTTTCTTCCGTTTGATTGGTAGTTTCTATTTCCTTTTATGAGTTAAGAGAAAAATAGATTCAGTAATTTATATAATAATTAATTGATTCATTTTGCGCTAAAGATGCTGTCAATATTGTCAATGTCAACTGAATTTAAATAAAAAAAATATTAGATAACCATCATCAGTAATTATGGAATATAGTCTATTGTTGCGTATTCACTCAATTTAATTTGCTGTGGCTCAATTTAGTGTTATGGAAAATTCTAATAAAAAGAGAAAATGCATGTTTCTTATATTCTTAGTACAGCAATTAACCCCATAAAGTAAAAAAAAGGCGAAAAAAATGGTACTCTTGCAGAACTGGGTCCTGATCCTCGGGATTACCGTAAATCATGGCCTGAGCTCGACCAACAACCATTGGATACACTGAACGTAGCAAAATGTTGAAATGTTAATTTTTTTTCTGTATACAAACATGTGAGTTAGTAATTAATATTTGAGTGATGGGGGGTACTATACATAGATTCGAAAAATTTGTCCAAATGTAAAATGTTTAATCGGCTGGAAAAACAGAAATGGTTGCAGACTCTGTTGCATACGTTAAGTTTGGGAAAGGAAGTTGAAAACTAAAAACTATATAATACACCGAATATATGTTACCATGATGTAGGCTGATATAATCGGTGGGGTTGTGACAGTATATTGTATAGTTCTTTTTAGTTTTAACTCACTTTCTCAAACTTAATGTAATCAAGAGTGTCCGCCACGATTTGTATCTTTCAAATACACCGATAAACACTGTTTTTCGCGCCGAATAAACGTTACATTAAATGAAAAGGGTTTGTATTACTAAACGCAGATACAAAGAGGTTGTCAAAAATAAATATATAATAAATAAATGGTATCAAAGGCAAGAAAAGTAAATGGTCTACCTAACTGGATTAGATTGTAGTGTTTTTATGTAATGTGTAATGTTTAATCTGTTCAAAAACATGCAGTGTTTATCGGTATATTTGAAAAATACAAATGGCGGCAGACACTATCGAGCACGTTAAGTTTGGCGAAATTTTGGGAAAATGAGTTTAAACTAAAAAAACTATACAAAATACTGTTAGAAAATCACTCAATATATGTTACTGTGACGTAGGCTGACATATAATCAGTGGTTTTAAACTTTTGCTCGATACAGATGACGACTTTTAAGAGTCCCTTTTAGTGATTACCTGGTTTGAGGATATTATACAACTAACCGGCAAATCTGCCCCCAAAATCCGGTATTATGTTACTTTGAGGACTGTCTCATGTTCGTATATAACGAAATATTTTATTGTAGATTTTAGTGTACTAAAAACGAATCTGCAAACCGTTTCCGTCGCAAAAAGAAAGGTTTCATGATATGAAGAAATTACTGTTTCGAAAAGTGGGTGATCACTTTTCAATGTGAATTCACCTTAGAATGAACACCCGCTTTCTGGCCATCTGAGAGAGGGCATTTTTCTGTGCCGCGGTCGCCAAAACACCCCTCGCACCGCCAACCAATTTAAATTTAAAGGTGTTTCCAAGGGTAAAAACAAAGCCCTGCCCCCCAAAAAACTCGTGACCACAAAGTGGATGATCATTTTACGTTAAATTATAATGGAAAGTGATCCTTCACTTTTTTAAACTAGCATTTCTTCTATCTTGGAAACTACTCGTTTGCCTTAGTTATAAAAGTTATTTTCGTTTTCAGTGATCCCGACAACCATAGAAGACTGGTAATTGTAAAGGAATTTTCGAGGGCGGATTAATTCTTCATATTTACCTTCTTTGTTTCCAATAACATAAGAAATTAAGAATTAGACAACTTTATTTTAGATAGTCTTCGCCAGGAAAGCTTTTAAAAATTAAAAAAATAAGATAAACAAATGGTGTTAGTGCATTTAGCGATCCGCGCTATTTTAAGTCTGCTAGTGGCTACGGAACTCAACGGCAAGCTAATACCGTTATATTTTGGCATTCTCTGCATGTTACCAGCTACTATTCACGCATCAAACCAGAAAAAATAAAATATAGTGTGCAAAGTTTATTTGCTAAACCTTCAACCTTGTTTGCCCCTTAAAATCTATTAACTATTATTGCGAATTTGCGCAATATCCCGCAATATCAACAAAATTACAACCTATGTCCTATTGCCGAACTTTTGCATGATTGTATTTTTTTTATGAATGCTGCAGTTATGAACTCGAAAATCCTCTGTCCCCCTATGTACTTAACTAGCATGAGTTATCCCAAAATAAGCAAAAAACATATTAAGTAAGAGACTATTCATAAGAAACATGTATAAATGCGAAAGTCTTGTGACAGATGCGCCACCAACAATATGTCCACAACACTTCACGAATGAGCGAATAGTTTTTTTTTTTTAATAAAGATTAAGTATAATCTTATGTGTGAATACATTTCTTGAACGAAGTTTTCATTTGTCACAGCAACCTTGGCAATGCCACTAATGTCTTGATTTCAGTTCCTATCCCCTGTGACTATTAAAAAGAAAGGTTTGAACCAATGTTATTTAAAGGAGTGTATTATTAGTCTCTTAAATCAGTAGTAGAGAAGGTTTCTTGTGATATTTAATGGAATAAACCTTAGTTATGGCGAGATCGAATGTTACAATCTATGACCACCCAATCAAGTACAGACTGGGTATGTTTCACTAATGATTCAATCATTGCATTAGAAATGTTGTTGCAATATTTTGGACTTATAATGGGGTAGTTATTTAATTGCCGCCCACCTCGGCAATATTTGGCACAAGGCCTGGAAAGTGGGAACCCCGCAGGCTCCCCTAAAGGTGGAGCACTCCTGCAATTTTAAAAACTGCCTGAGTAAGCCCATCGGCATTCCCCGGTCGGGGCGCCTCAGACAGCAAGCAATAAACTTGCCCCACCGGAAGCCCGGTGGCAAGGCCTGGGGGGTGGACCCCCTAGGTATTATCCAGGCGGTGTACCTACGTCCAACAGGTACTGGGGCAGTTCCCGACCCCTCACCTGTTGGGAGTGTCAAGTGACAAATCCTTGACGTGTACTACCCTGTCTCCCTGCAGCCGAAGCAACTAGGAGACATATCCCATCATAAAGGATTAATAATGGGGCATGACTACACACAGTCGGACGATTCTATTTATAAACGATGTTGCTAAGAACTGACGAATCAAATTAATTCACGTTCTGCTACCAACCAAGCAGAAACCATAATGCCTTCACAAATATTAAACCTTTCTGGAGCAATTTCACATGTTCTTTTCCCGAGGTTCGACACGGTAAGAATATTTTGTTCTGTGGAAGTGTCTACTACAAACATGTCACCTCTCAGGATTTGTCTGTTACAGAGAACCATCTCAAACTGTTCTGAAACTCAAAATGGCCTACACTTCTAGATATGTGTTCATTCATTTTTCGTCTATATTCTGTCATAGATCAAGGTGTGCTTAGCAAAGATACATACCTTAATAAGATATTTATCAGGGATGACATTTATGAAGATCAGGAAATATAAAGGTATAAAAATCAAATCCTGTAGCACACCTACAATTATATGCTAGAGCACGATTATTGGAAACACCCTGTTTTTTGTTTAAGTGGGATTTTAAATCAGTCATTTGTCAGGCAGCTCCATATGATTTCAATTCCATTAGATTTTCTACAAAACTCCCTTAAACGTCTTAGATAAATATATGTATGTATATATATATATATATATATATATATATATATATACATATATAAGCAAACAGTTAATAAAGTATGTTAAAACACTTTGAAATGAGTTAAAAACATATTTAATCTGAAAAGGAAACACTAGATAAATGGGTAGTCCTTAATCCGCGGAGTTTCGAAGAAATACTCTCCTTCTCATCAGAGGGTAGGAATTAGCAAAATGCGGGGTTTCAATTTTGCATGCAGAAGTATTTTATGAAACAAGAAGTAAGTCAAAGATCTTACTTGAAAACAAAAAAGTGAAGCAGAGGGAATATGGTAAAGAAAAAGGTGATTACACATGAATGGATAATCTGGTGGAAGATAAAAACTCCAATGACGGTAAAATCCAAATGTAGAATTTCAAGAAAGTAAACAGAATTTCCATTTGTACAAGTAAAATCCAAGGAAATCCCGTAATTGGAAGAAGATGGTCCATAATAATCCAAAGGCAGAAATCTATGGAATCATTCAAAAAAATGTGTACAAGGAAAAAAGCAAAGATTCCAATAATATTAATAAAAGAAAAATAAGATATGCTCCCGAGACATAAATATAAATAAGAAAGATCAGGGAAGAGAAAGAGGTGAAAGAAAAAAATAATGATAATGTTTAATATAAACTATAAAATAAAGGGAAACAAAAGTCCAAATGACCCAGACAGGAAATGTTAAAGGCGCGAGAAAAATATACAGGGCAAAATAATATAGGTTAACTGAAATGTACAGGGCGTCACTTAAAATATTTAGCAAGAGTTGTTAGACGAAACTAAATGGAAAATAAATAAATAAATAAATAGAAAATAACTAATAAATAGATAAAGAAAAAATAAATGAATAATAAAAAAGAATAAAAAATAAAATATAAAAAAAATAAAAATAAATTAAGGGGAGAGTATGGCCGGTATCTGAAAACTCAGGAAAAAGCAAGAAAAAAAGTAAGTTAATGCATATAGTAAAATATAAGTAAATATACATAGAAGATATGAAATTGTGGTTAGAGTGATATATTACATAAATAGGAAAGTTTAAAGAATAAAGCAGAAAATGCAGATAAAAAAACCGGCCATGCAAAGAAGAGATAAAGAATTAAAATAAAGGATTATTAAATTATAAAGTATTAAGAAGTAGGTAGAAAAACGATAAAGTTTAAGAAAAAAAGTATATCTATATAAAGTGAAAAAGTAATAACTATCTAATTTCAAAATTGCTATAATTAAAGTTGGACTTATGTTTACAGAAAGAGATCAGTTCATTTTTAGAATTTATTATATTGTTACTTTGAGGGGAAATAATTATTGTTATAGCTTCGCTTGTGCAGAGGCGGCATGACTTAGAGTCTGGAGTATAAGACTAAAACTTTTTTTTTGATAGTCCATTTGATTGAGAAGGGGGTATTGTTAGAGTTAAGCTTTTCAATTAAAGTGGTTAGAGAAGTTTCTTGGTTATTATTAGAATTATGGTTGTTAAAAGAAGAAATTTGGTTTGATATTTTTTTCTTAATTAATGTTGGAATACCGCCGATATATGTATGTACTTTATTAAAATCTCGACGTCTGGTATTAATATTAATTTGCTGATTTGTATTAGTTAAATAGTTTAAATTTTGTTCATAGTGTTCAACAAATCGTGGGACAATGTCTGTATGAGGACTGTTTTGGGGGCATAATAAGTATTGTTAGTGTTAAGATGGATGTTAGGAAAAATATTATGTTTATTATTATTATTATTATCATTATTATTATTATTATTATTATTATTACTAGTTGTATGATTGTAGATGGAAGGGCTGCTCGAGTGGTGTATTGGATTAGTAACTATATCAGATGGAGGATAGTCAATTTGATTGAGAAGGGGGTATTGTTAGAGTTAAGTTTTTCAATTAAAGTGGTTAGAGAAGTTTCTTGGTTATTATTAGAATTATGGTTGTTAAAAGAAGAAATTTGGTTTGATATTTTTTTCTTAATTAATGTTGGCATACCGCCGATATATGTATGTACTTTATTAAAATCTCGACGTCTGGTATTAATATTAATTTGCTGATTTGTATTAGTTAAATAGTTTAAATTTTGTTCATAGTGTTCAACAAATGGTGGGGCAATGTCTGTATGAGGACTATTTTGGGGGGATAATAAGTATTGTTAGTGTTAGGATGGCTGTTAGGAAAAATATTATGTTTATTATTATTATTATTATTATTATTATTATTATCATCATCATTATTATTATTATTATTATTATTATTATTATTACTAGTTGTATGATTGTAGATTGAAGGGCTGCTCGAGTGGTGTATTGGATTAGTAACTATATCAGATGGAGGATCGAAAGAAGAATAACTTGAAGACGAAATATTAGTGTCTGTTATGTGAGGATTGCGTGGGAGCTCAGTAATAGTGCAAGAATATATAACATCTTTATGGATACAATCATTATTGAGTGGGCAAAGATGTTTGTTATTACAATGACAGTTAGTTTGGTGTTTAATTGGGAAAGGGATTTTTTGGGTTGATTTAATTTTTTTGTAATTAGATGTAAATATTCTTTGTGCTGAATTAGGCATTGTTAAATAAGAAATCCTGATTGAATTTTTATTGAAAATAGAACTATATCTGTGTGCGTATTTTAAAGAGTTTTGTACAATGTTGAAGAATTCCTTAGGTATATTAGTTTTGACATTTACGCTTAATGAAGGAGTAAACCAAACATTTTTCTTTCTCCTGGTCGGACTAGGTGGGTTAGAGGCATTGCGATTAATATTTTGGCATGCATTATAAATGTAGACTTGTTCATTGTTATTGATAGCGGCCGATCTTGTTATTTGAACTGGTTTCTTACGAGGCATATTGTGTGATTTTACCTTATATATATATATATATATATATATATATATATATATATATATATGTATATATATATATACATATATACATATATTACCAAAAGTACTCGTCGTTGACTGGGTTCAAAAATAGCCTACAGAAAATGGACTCTGATTTATGAAAGTATGATAGGTTATGAAAAAGAAGTGTTGTAAAGACATAGCTTCGAATTTGGGGGTATAAACACCAAAGCAAAATATGGTGAAAGTAAAAATAAAATAGATACACCCCATAATTTATTATACTATACCTGTTCACACTGAAACACTTATCACAATATTCTGTGGATCTATATTAAAACCCCTTGTGACATATTTCCATTCTATGGAGGTCAGGTGCGAACGAACACGTCATAATTTTATTATACCATATCTCTTCAAACTGAAACATAATTATCATAGTTTACTTAAACAGATAGATATGAAAAGTCTTTATTAAAGTGTGTGTCTGTTTCCATTCCATGGAGACCAGGCGCGAACGCAGACCCCACAATGTTATGATACCATCCCTATTTGAGTTAAATCATGCTTATCAAAGTATTATTCTGTACGTCTATATAAAAACACTTGTAAACATTTTTTTAAAATTTTAATTTTTTTTATTTCCATACTTTGTGAACCAGGCGCGAACACAAACCCTACAATTTTATGGAACCACCGTTCTGCCAGATCAAATATACTCGTTCCAGTGTCTCGATACATCTTACATCATTATATGTAATCAGTTTCTTAAAATAGTCAACCATATAGGAGCCTATTCGTGACCAGACACACACACAAACATTCAGCTTTATATTTATATATATATATATATATATATATATATATATATATATATATATATATATATATATATGGTTTCTAATCTCAATTGCTTGTTTTATTTTTCCAGTAGGTGATATATCCATAGAAAGTGACGATATATGAAGTAAAGCGAGAGTGTTTAATCGATACATCGATATTTTTCCTTCCTGCTGGAAAATTACTTATTGGTGCTAGTTACCGTCAATAAGCGTGACTCACTCGATGATCGCCTGATTAGCCTTTTTTCTCTTCAATGAAACCATTGAGTAAAAAAAAATCTCAAACACTAAGCTTTTTTAAGATGGGACTCCATTTTACTAGTTTGGCTGATGTCTTTTGGAATATTTCCCTACGTAGTTTTCGTTGCCGTCTTCAGTTTTCCAATATAATCTCAATGTATTTAATCAAGTTGAATACAATTTTCATTTTCCCATCTTCGTCAGAAGGATTAAATTAAAGTGTTGGAGTTAAAACTTTCTTCTTTTTGTAGAATGCAATATTCTCAGATCCCGTATGTTTATTTTCCTAAAAATATAATGCGCGATTTTGAGGTTTAGTTTGCTGGAAGTTATACGTCGTTCGGATCGATTACAAACATATAAAATTCTCTTGATAAGCATATTACCTCGGAGCATTGAATTAGTGGTTTCTTTCGGGAAATTTTTTTGGACAGTTATTGTCTTGTCCGGAATAGCATTTGAATAACCTCAAGTGCGTTGTTCTGTGTGGGTGTTTATATGGCCGTATATATACGGTCCTAAATTTTACGTACATTGTATATAGTTGAATTGTATGTAGGTTTGTGATATATTTATGTTGCGGTGGGGTTCTATATATGGGCACACTGTTTGCATCGTAATGTGTTTGAATGTGTACGTGGCCTTAATGAATGTATCTTCTGTTCTTATCAAAACGGAGCAAATGTATGTGTGTACGTTGTCTTTGTTAAAGGGTAAAGTAATGTATTCCTCGTCCAAAATTTTTATTTTACGGTCCGTAACTCATCTAGGTGTTTGTATGTGCGTGGCAGAACATAGTACAGTTAACCTATACATAACGACATAATGTTTCTGCTACTTCTGTTGAGAAGTTTGTCAACTTTCCCTGGGGAGCTGGACTCTTTTTAAAGCTACACTAAAATACAGGACCCAAGATGATATGAGATACTATGTATTTTATTAACCACCAGGTATTCGTCATAACAGAACGGTAGTTATCGACAATATTTTGTTTAAGGGGATTCTTCTATGCCTCCATTCGGAGACTTCTTCCCTTTTAATGGGAGACCCATTTTTAGTCTATTTATCGCGTTTAGTCTCCATGATCAGATTGCCAGCCATGATTTCTTTAACCAAAATACGGAATATGAGACACGTCACTTCAAGTATGTTTGCATCTTCCGGTGCAAAATTTTCCGAGTCACAGAGTTTGACATGTTCTAAAAACATGGCTTTATAGCTCAGTACCCACCAGATAAATAGATATTTATATAGATAGATAAATAGATCGATAGATAGGTATATAGATAGATACTAGACAAACATATAATGATATAGATGCAGAATTAACTACAAAGAGATACTGCTTCTGCCTGGTTATCTTTTAACATTCATTCCCCGTTATTAATCAACATGCATGGCGAAGACATACATTTCCGGCTTCTCTCGTTTAAATTAAAAGAAACCACCTATGCTTACCCTGCTCGCAAAGAAAGCTGTCATATAATAATTAATTGTAAAAATAAAATCTCAATGTCGCACTACTTTTAGCGCCATATCGAAAGTATGATTCAATGGCTGTTACATAATGACCTCTTAATAAAACAAAATTTCAATTCCAGGAGCATCTCTTGATTCCCGTCGACACTACTCGTGGTTGATAAAATCCTCGAAAATCATCCAAAACACCACAAATCGAGGCCCTTTTCCTTATTAACGCGGACGAATCGCCGTCTCTGGCTGTATAGACAAGCTCTGCTTCTTAGGGGTCTCTCCAAAAACCTTTAACATCCCAAGCTTTACACCCTCAGTCATTATCGACATTACATCACACAATTAATAACGAACAAAAAATAAACCCCTTTATACAGCCTATCCGGTGGTCGGTACTCCAATTTCAAGCAACTGTTTAACATAGAGATTCACTCGAAGTTCATATGATCTGGGGGCGGGCAGGACTATCCAACCACAGTTGTGAAAAGAAAACAATCAACACCATAATCAAGCTGACAATTTTTACTGCTTACGATTCATAGCGGATCCTTAACTAGCTGCTGGATTTTATGTGGAATGTCCTTCTCTCTGCCGGGATTTCGAGGAAACACAAATTTCATTTAACCCTAATGATCCGAACCCAGTACCTCTATAAATTACTCCCCTTAATGTAGAACCTAATCGTTCAAAACGTTCGTCATATTTTCTTTTTTGGTACACCTACATTCCTACACGCATTATTCCATTGTGATGGACGTCACTTGCTGTCAGCCCCTCACCAGCAACCTGCTTGTTCCAACAACTTATCGACAATAGAACATGAACAAACATGGTGTTGAAGCGGGGGCGTTTTCCTAACAAACTTGCGTTACAATATTAAAGTTAATACACACGTCAAATAATAATAAAATGCAATAACAAATATATGACCATGTTTCGATTCGCATACAAGCAACATTTATGGATAATACAAGACTTAAATAAAGAAAAATCAAAAAAAATCCAAGAGAGTTATATGCTCAGTCCGTTAAATCCAAAGTAGCTGGGCGGCAGCTTAGTTCCAACCAGTTTTGGCAAATAACAAATAGGATCCTGAATAGAAACGTGCGTTCTATCCAACCATTATCAATGGACCAGAGGCCATCTCGTGAGCATCGGACAAGGCCAAACTATTTGCCAAGAACTTTGCAGCTAATTCTACCCCATGCTACGAAGGCCATCAACTCCCCGTATTCCCTCCTATAACACACAACACACGAGGTAATATACAAATATCCGTGCGCGAAGTCGCCAAGCTTATCAAAAACCTTGATTCCAGTAAAGCAATTAGTCCTGACGGCATTCCAATTATAGTGTTAAAAAAGCTTCAACTAGAACTTGCCCCCATACTTATAAAACTGTTTAAGCCTTACCTGAACGGGAAGTGCTTTTTAACACCTCATCAGTATGCCCTGTATTTAAGAATTCAGGTGATAAGTCATCTCTTTCTCAGTACAGACCAATAGGTTTCCTGTGAGTCATGACTAAGTTGTTGGAATCCATATTAAATAGAGAAGTACTCAACCACCTCAGAAGAAATAACCTTCTTAGTGACATGCAATTTGGTTCTCGTTGTGCTAGATCTACGGCAGATGTGCTAAGGGTCATATTGTCGACAAGACTTCCTTTCTAGGGCAATTGCCTTCGATAAGTATGATATAAGGCCTACTTCACAATATTTCCAGCTACAGTATAACGGGAAATGTTTTTTCAATCATTAAAAAATTTTCATTCTGATAGGCTCATAAGTGCAGTGGTTGATGGGAAGAAATCAGAGGGCCGC
>NW_027633529.1:5000-15000 GCF_053919585.1 Euprymna scolopes
CAGGTCGGCGAGGCTCCCGGCGGCCCCGAGCGGGACCACAGGTTGCGGAAGGCGTCCAAGTGAGCGGCGGCGACGCCAGGAGGCCCCCGGGGTCGACTCCGCGGCCCCCGGGTCGGTGTGCGGGCCTCCAGAGCTCGATAAAGTAGTGGTGTCGCTAGCGGTCGAGAAGGCACTTTTCGACGCCTACTGCCACCCCCACATGGCGGTAGGCGCAAAACTGGAAAATCGCCGACCAGAAATGTCGCTTCGTATAATCGACGTTTTTTTTGACCACCATTTTCAGGTGTCGGAGGTGGGTCTGGACGAATACCAACACCATTTCTGGGGTTTCACAACCGCCCGGCTTCTCCGACATATGTTGGAAAGGAGTAGCGATCGAGCGAAGGGGGCTGTCGGTAGGCGGCCGCGGGTTGCATGTGTGCCCGGGACAGCACCCCCATCCAACTAAGGGGTGTCCCCCGGGGGCCAGGGGGACCTCGTCCAGGTCGGCCGGGCGCTTCCAGACGCCTACCGACACCGGTCAGGTCGGCGAGGCTCCCGGCGGCCCCGAGCGGGACCACAGGTTGCGGAAGGCGTCCAAGTGAGCGGCGGCGACGCCAGGAGGCCCCCGGGGTCGACTCCGCGGCCCCCGGGTCGGTGTGCGGGCCTCCAGAGCTCGATAAAGTAGTGGTGTCGCTAGCGGTCGAGAAGGCACTTTTCGACGCCTACTGCCACCCCCACATGGCGGTAGGTGTAAAATCGGAATAGACCGGACCAGGAATGTCGAGGGGGAAAAAAATGACAAAGTCCTGGTGTGCCTAGGCGTCGAGAAGGCACTTTGCGACGCCTACCGACATCCCCATGTGGCAGTAGGCGTAAAACTGGAAAATCGCCGACCAGAAATGTCGCTTCGTATAATCGACGTTTTTTTTGACCACCATTTTCAGGTGTCGGAGGTGGGTCTGGACGAATACCAACACCATTTCTGGGGTTTTCCAGTTTGAAAGTTTTATAAAACATGTTCGGTAGGAAGCACACTTTGGTGTGTCGGTTCGTCGGAGCAGCGACTCTTTGCCTCGTGGTGGTCCGGAACGTCTCTACGGGCTTGTCGCAAAGGCGTCAGAAAGTGGCATCTCCGCCGCCTAGGGCTGTCACCGTTATCGCTGTCGCCGCGCTCCAACTTGTTTTGATCCGCCGCCTTCGTTCCTGCCAACCGTGCGCCCGCTCATCGTCGTTAGGTTATAATACGTGGTACGTGTGTGTGCTTCTCCGTGGACCTAGGGCTGCTCGACGTGTCGAACGATATGTTGGAACAACTAACGGCTCCTTTTCCTGGTTCCATAGTCGTCGTGGTACCCGCGTCGTCAGCCATATCTATGTCCACCATGTTTAGCCGATACGTTTGCTGCAGCTTCTGCTTCCGCCTCAGCGTTCGCCGCTCTCAGCCGCCGCTGTTGTTGCTGCCGTTCTGCCATTCAACCACTACCTGCGAATCTTTCGATGATCGGCCGAACGACCCATCGCTGTGCGACCGATAAATCCTCCGGATTAGGGAGAAACGCCGCCGCTCTCTGCCGCCGTCGAACGGAAAAACGTACATTGTAACGAACGAACGAACGAACGAACGAATTAACGAACGAGCGAACAAACAAACAAAAATAGCCGCGGGGGATGCACTATGTAGATCCTGATCCCCTTGTAACCATACGTACGTTGTTCGATGCTCTCCCGTCCTGGAAGTCGCCGCAGCAAACAGGAGGATGAGCAGCAGCAGGCGCCGCCGCCGTAACCGCCGCCTGCCTGCCGCCTCCTACTCCTGTCAGCGTCCGATCTCACAGCCGTGTGAACGTTCGCTGACACCCGATTTCTTTCCGTCTGGCAAAACCTTGGACGTCCCGCTCGCGGTACACGTGCTGCAGCGACTTCTCGTCCGACAACGCATAAGCGTCGACGTCTGCCGCCGCATCTTCTGATACGTGGACGGTGATAGCGCTAGTCCCTTCTTGCGCCACCTCCACCTTTGTTAGCGCCAAAGAAGATCGATCGAGCAGTCGTGGTCGCAGTCGATTAACCCGTTTTCACCGTCCGCAGTTCCCAAGCCGCCGATCAAGTCGTTGCTCTTCTTGTTCGTTCTTCCCATACCGTCGATTTGCACGGCTGCCGGATGAGCCATCCTCTGTCCGGCGAAGCGCTCACGTCAGTGATCGATACTTGCACCGACAGTCCTCCCGCTCGCGACTCGGTGCTCGAATCGGACTCGTTCGTTTTTATCTCGATGCGATTGTGAAAAGGGGGACCGGTCGTCAATGTCGTGTGTGTCGACGATGTTGTTCGCCCGGTCCGCCGCGTTGTTGTCGTTTTTTTTTTTTTTTTTTTCCCCTAACGTTCGCCGTCGCACGGACGAAAGGGTGAGAAAAAAAAAAAAGCTCGAAAAAGCCGCCCAAAAAAATCGGACCGAGGAGCCGCTTGCGAGAACGCGCCATGTGCACGTTGTCTCTCCTCGGTTTTCCGAGCACGAACACGACGCCGGTCGGTCGGTCGGTCGACGAAGGCGACGACGAAGGTGACGGGAAAATTTACGCCGCCGCTGCCCTGGTCCAGCTCCTCCCCGATGACGGCTGTGATGTTGACGTTGACGTTGGCGACGACGACGACGACGACGGAGACGACGACGACGACGAGACGGCATCGATGGCGACCACGATGACGACGACCTCGACGAGTTCAGTCTGCACCTTGACCTCCGATGTCCGTGTGCACTGCCGTCGTGCTGTTTGTCGTTTGTCGTATGTATCGCTGTCAAGGGTGCCGTTGTCGTTGTTGTTGTCGACGTTGTTGCTTGCTCTCTCGTCTCGGTCGGTTGGTACGTTGATGACGACGACGACGACGACGAAGACGACGACGACGACGACGAGACGGCATCGATGGCGACCACGATGACGACGACCTCGACGATTCCAGTCTGCACCTTGACCTCCGATGTCCGTGTGCACTGCCGTCGTGCTGTTTGTCGTTTGTCGTATGTATCGCTGTCAAGGGTGCCGTTGTCGATGTTGTTGTTGTCGACGCTGTCGTCTGTTCTCTCTTCTCGGCCGGCTGTGACGTGGACGTTGACGACGACGACGACGAGACGGAATCGATGGCGACCACGATGACGACGACCTCGGCGAGTTCAGTCTGCACCTTGACCCTCGATGTCCGTGTGCACTGCCGTCGTGCTGCTTGTCGTTTGTCGTATGTATCGCTGTCAAGGGTGCCGTTGTCGTTGTTGTTGTCGACGTTGGTCGCTTTCGTTCTTTGAGTCTCGGTCTCGGTCCAAGTCAGGGGAGAAACAAAAAAGAGGCCATCAGCGCGGGCAGCGCGCTTCTACTGACGGCGAACCCCCTCGAAAAATAAATAAACACGTGCCCGTCGTTGTAGTTGTCTGTCTTATGTCGGTCGGTCGGTCGGTCGGTCTGTCGTTCTGTCGAAACAAAGTCCCAAATTCCAACGATACCTGGTTGATCCTGCCAGTAGTCATATGCTTGTCTCAAAGCTTAAGCCATGCAAGTGTAAGTTCACGCCACGCATTAGAACGGGCGAAACCGCGAATGGCTCAGGAACCGGACCTAATCCTCGGGACCGTATTCCTCCTCGGAGGCGATGGATAACTGTGGCAATTCTAGAGCTAATACATGTGACACAGGCCGCGATCGGTCGGCGCGCCGTCGTCGCCACGCCTCGCGCGCTGGCACCCGCGTCGGCCGTTCCGGGTCGCGGCGCTACATATTAGACTGAGACCGATGCGCGTCATTCCGTCCTCCCGTCGTCGGCGTTCCCGCTCGCGGGTCCGTTCGGTGGCGGGGCTCATAGGGCGGCGCGCTCCGCTTTGGTGACTCTGGATAACTCACTGGTCGATCGCACGAGCTTTCACGCCCGGCGACGGGTCTCTCGAGGGTCCGCCCTATCAACTGTCGACGGTCGGTTAAGTGCCTACCGTGGTTACTACGGGTAACGGGGAATCGGGGTTCGATTCCGGAGAGGGAGCATGCGAAACGGCTACCACATCCAAGGAAGGCAGCAGGCGCGCAAATTACCCACTCCCGGCACGGGGAGGTAGTGACGAAAAATAACGACGCGGGACTCTGTCGAGGCCCCGCGATCGGAATGAGTACACTTCAAATCCGTTAACGAGGACCAACCGGAGGGCAAGTCTGGTGCCAGCAGCCGCGGTAATTCCAGCTCCGGTAGCGTATATTAAAGTTGTTGCGGTTAAAAAGCTCGTAGTCCGAACTCGGGTTCGTGGTCGCGCAAGCGGCCCCGGGGCGGCGGCGCCATCGTCCGTCGTTGACTTTGGTCGTCCGTTCGCATTCCCGGCCCTTTCCGCCGGTGTCAACCGCTAGCATACCCGCCACGCGGTCCTGCCGGCGAGGTGGACGAGGAGGTCGTGATCGGGATCCGGGAAAAAAAAAACAAGTGGTCGTCGGTTCGGTTCCGGGAGTAGTCTAACGGGGGGGTGCTACGTGTGTGTGTTTGGGTGCGTTCATTCGCATCCCCGCACTCTGACCCCCGCGCTTCTCTCCCTCTCCCTTTCCGCGCGTTCCTCTTTTTTTTGAACCCCCCGGTCCGCTCCGAGTCCCTGCTTCGTGTCTTGTCTGCGCGCGTGTTGCGGTCGGCGGTTTCTCCTCCAAGGGTGCTCTTAACCGAGTGTCCGCGGCGGCCGGTACGTTCACTTTGAAAAAATTAGAGTGCTCAGAGCGGGCTGTTCAAGCTTGCATACGATAAGCATGGAATGATGGAAGAGGGCCTCGTCTACGTCTGTCGGTCTCCGTCTACGGCGAGGCAATGATCGAAGGGAGCGGTCGGGGCCACTCGTATTGCGACGTTAGAGGTGAAATTCTTGGATCGTCGCAAGACGAACTGCAGCGATGGCGTGTGGCAAGCACGTTTTCCTCGATCAAGAGCGAAAGTCGGAGGTTCGAAGACGATCAGATACCGTCGTAGTTCCGACCGTAAACGATGCCGACCGGCGATCCGCCGGCGTTCGCTTCCATGACCCGGCGGGTAGCCTGCGGGAAACCAGAGTTCGGTTCCGGGGGGAGTATGGTTGCAAAGCTGAAACTTAAAGGAATTGACGGAAGGGCACCACCAGGAGTGGAGCCTGCGGCTTAATTTGACTCAACACGGGAAAACTCACCCGGTCCGGACACCGGTAGGATTGACAGATCGATAGCTCTTTCTCGATTCGGTGGGTGGTGGTGCATGGCCGTTCTTAGTTGGTGGAGCGATCCGTCTGGTTGATTCCGATAACGAACGAGACTCCGGCCTGCTAACTAGTGCGCCGATGTCAGTGATTTTTACGGCGGGCTCGGCGTCCTCCGTGGCGCTCGGGTCCGGGTCGGTTTTCTCACGCACTTCTTAGAGGGACGGGTGGCAGAAAGCCACACAGAGGCGGAGCGATAACAGGTCTGTGATGCCCTTAGATGTCCGGGGCCGCACGCGCGCTACACTGGAGGTATCAGCGGGGACTTCGCCCCGGCCCGAGAGGGTTGGGAAACCTCTGAACCACCTCCCGTGATAGGGATCGGGGCCTGTAACCAACCCCGTGAACGAGGAATTCCCGGTAGGCGCGGGTCAACAGCCCGCGTCGATCACGTCCCTGCCCTTTGTACACACCGCCCGTCGCTACTACCGATCGAACGGTCCGGTGAGGTCCTCGGATCTGGCCGACGACGCCGCCGGGCAGTGCGCGACGTGTCCGTCACGACACTCGTGCATCTACGCCTCGGCGTTCGATGCCTGGAGAAGACGACCGAACCCGATCGTTTAGAGGAAGTAAAAGTCGTAACAAGGTTTCCGTAGGTGAACCTGCGGAAGGATCATTACCGTTTTCCCGTTCGAGACTGGTTTGTTGTTTTCCGGCCTACCTCCTCTGTCTGTCGGCGTCAACGCCTCGAATGCGCGCAAACAAACCTATAAAAGGCGGAGCGAGAGATAGATTTGTGGTGACGCGGAGGTTTTTAAAGCCCCAGCTCTTCTTGCTTGCTTCCGCGTCTTACCACCTGTTTGTTTTTTCGCCCACCGCAAGTGATGGCCGCTTCTTCTTTGCCTTGTCGCCGCTTTATCGTTTTTTGTTTTTTTGCAGCCGCTGTGCCACCGCCGCTAGCTAAAAACAAACTACTCGCGACATTGCAATGCCGTCACGCCTCCTCGCACAGACCTCCTCGCACACTACTAAATCTATATAAACAAAAACTAATATAAAAAAACCCAAGTGCTGAACCCTGGACGGGGGATCACTCGGCTCGTCCGTCGATGAAGAGCGCGGCCAGCCGCGAGAACTGATGCGAATTGCAGGACTCAGTGAACATCGACACCTCGAACGCACATTGCGGCCCCGAGATCCCTTGTCTCGGGGCCACGTCCGGTCGAGAGGCGGAACGTTACATGTCTTTCTCCGTTAACGAAACGACATCTTGCCGTCCCCGTGCCCGCCCGGTCCTCGGCACGGTGGTAACCGGGACGTCGCAGGAGCGAGTGACGAGGGGGAAGAAAAATAAAAAAAGAATTGACTCCTTTCAATGTCTTTTTTTTTTTAAAACCCTCTCCGGCCTCCTCCTTCGTCTCCCGCTGGCAGACCGCGGAGTCTTTTCCCTTTTCGACCGCGTGAAGAAACACTGTGGAGGAGGAGCAGGAGGAGTCTGTCCGAAAGCAGCCGAAGGGAGAACAAAACAAAAAAAAAGCACCGACCTAACCGACTGCCGACGTAAGCGCCGCCTGCTCGTCTCGCTCTCTGCCTCATGAAGGTGTCTCTCAGCGACGCCTCGAGCAGCGCGACGAGCACGGCCGTCGCACCGTAAAAAGGTGGCCGCGTCGTAGGCAACGTCGGATGGGGAGGACCCAGGCTTTTTTTTAATTGTTGGCTTCTTCATTTTCGGTCGGACGGGCGCTATATCGGCCAGCCGTCGTCACACGGAGGGTACCGATCGAGATTCCTCTCCTCCAAACACCACACTCTACTAAAAACCGCCGCCCTCGGCTCGGACGAGACGACCCGCTGAACTTAAGCATATCGCTAAGCGGAGGAAAAGAAACCAACCGGGATTCCCTTAGTAACGGCGAGTGAACCGGGAGAAGCCCAACGCCGAATCCCGTCGCAAGTAAAAGGCTTCGGGACGTGTGGCGCATGGGTCGAAGGCAGCCGTTCGTTTTCGTCTCGCATAGTTCGGAGTTCCCTCGATCGGGGCCGCCCGCGGCGGGTGCCAGGCCCATTCGGTGCGGACGGCGAGCGACGGCCTTCGATCCGAGAGTCGGGTTGCTTGGGAACGCAGCCCAAATCGGGTGGTAAGCTCCATCCAAGGCTAAATACCGGGACGAGTCCGATAGTCGACAAGTACCGTGAGGGAAAGTTGAAAAGAACTTTGGAGAGAGAGTTCAAGAGAACGTGAAACCGCCCAGGGGTAAACGGGTGGGACCGCTCACCGCGATCGCGGGGGGACTCAGTCCGGTGCTGCCTAGGCTCGAGCCCAAACTCGATGTGTGTTCTTGAAAGAGAGGCCGTCGCGGCACAGGTCGTCGTTCGTCGTGTCCGCGGGGGACTCGTTCCCCGCGGTTCCAGCTTTTGTGCCCGCGTCGCCGACGAAGGAGACGGGCCGCGTGGATAGCGGGAAGGGAAACGTGGTGACGACCGCGGCGTCGGTAGGTGGCTGCGTCGGTTGGCTGCGACGGAGGGGACTCGTCCTCTCGATCGCTGCTGCCGCCGGGCCCTAACCCGCCGCATCCGTCGCCGCCGCTTCTTCTTTCCTCCTGCTCCCTCCGCGCGCGACTCCGCTGCACCCGTCCCCTTCATCATCGCTCGGCGTAATCATGGCGCGGGCGCTTCGGCGCGACCTCCGCGCGGCCGGCACCGGACGCACTTCCCCTCCGGTCCGTCGTCGCGACCCGTTCCCGGCGTGCAGGTCGAACACGCGGGTTTTTTTCCGTAGGCGGCAGGCGTTTCATCACCCTGAAAACCCCCGTCTTCCCACCTTGTGAAGTCGGGGGCCACCGGCCGTCGGGCCCGCGAACGTAACTGCCCCTTTCTGCCACGTAACTGCCCCTTTCTGCCGGGAACGGAGGAAATCTGACACGATCCGTTACACGTGGCGAGCCGGTCCGTTTTGATCCCGCCGGAAGTCGCGTGCGGGCGACGCACTCTGTGTGTCGCTCCTTAGGCGCCCCACCGTCTCGGGCGCGTGCGCGATGAGAGGCGGGATAGGACTGGCGCGGCCTCGCCGTCACGCACCTCGCCGACGTTTCGGGTTCTTGTCGGGGGCAACCCCGCCCGCGCCCGTTTCCGTTTCCGGAGAGGTCGCTCGGCGACGCTTTTTTACTCGAGCCGCCCGCCACCCCGGGTCAGCGACGTGCATCGGCAACCCACCCGACCCGTCTTGAAACACGGACCGAGGAGTCCTGGCCGTTCGCGAGTCGTAGGGGCCACCTCTGACTAACCCCGAAGGCGAAGCGAAAGCGAGAGAGCGTGTAGGAGGGCGTCGATCGGGAGAGGTGTCGTGGCAAAGTCGTCCGGGGGTCGTCGGGGGTGTCGTCGGTCTCGTGCCGTCGTCTTCTCCTCGCCTCACCCGCCTCCGAGCCGTGCCCGATCCCGCCGGCGCGGCGTTTTCGGCCTTCCGCCGTCGCTGCTGCGGTGCCCGCAACTTTTCCTTTTTTCTCTCTTCCCGAGAGAGATAGGAGAGGGAAGGCTCGTGGCTGACGTGCGGTTGTTTTTCCCTCCTCCCCGAGAGGGGACCGGCGCATCTTCCAAAAAGGGGAATTGCCGGGCGCCAGCTTCCATATCCTCCTTCCGCCCATCGGTGAGATCCCGCGGCTTGAACTAGTCCTATTTTGTCGTCGAGTTTAGGCGCTGCGCGCGGGCGCATCACCCCCGGGTCGGTTTCCCCTTTTTCCGAGTACGACTCGGCCGACTCTGGCGTAGCGAGCGACCAGGGACCCGAAAGATGGCGATCCACGCCCGGTCGGGATGAAGCCAGAGGAAACTCTGGTGGAAGTCCGAAGCGCCTCTGACGTGCAAATCGATCGTCGGAACCGGGTGTAGGGGCGAAAGACCAATCGAGCCGTCTAGTAGCTGGTTCCCTCCGAAGTTTCCCTCAGGATAGCTGGCGCTCGATCGTCGCAATTCCATCCGGTAAAGCGAACGATTGGAGGCCCCGGGGCCGTTCACGGCCTCGACCTACTCTCGAACTCGGAACGGGGTGGAACGGGCCGACTCTCCCGAACGACGGAGCCGACCCATCCGGCCGCCGCCGCCAGCACGCTTCGCTGGGCGGTTGGTCACCTCGAATGCGAGTGCCAAGTGGGCCACTTTTGGTAAGCAGAACTGGCGCTGTGGGATGAACCAAACGTCCGGCTAAGGTGCCTAACGCGACGCCCATGAGATCCCCGAAAGGGTGTCGGTCGATATAGACAGCAGGACGGTGGCCACGGAAGTCGGAATCCGCTAAGGAGTGTGTAACAACTCACCTGCCGAATCGACCGGCCCCGAAAATGGATGGCGCTGGAGCGACGGACCGATGCCGGACCGTCGCGGCGAGGAGCGATGAACTTTCGCGCCGAAACGATGCCGCGACGAGTAGGAGGGCGCCGCGGCGAGCACGGAAGCCTAGGGCGCGAGCCCGGGTGGAGCCGACCGCGGGTGCAGATCTCGGTGGTAGTAGCAAATATTCGAACGAGACCTTCGAAGACCGAAGTGGAGAAGGGTTCCGTGCCAACGGCGGTCGAGCACGGGTCAGTCGGTCCTAAGACGCGGGCGAAAGTCTTCCCGAAAGGCGCCGGATCCGTTATGAAAGTGAAAGCGATCGAATCGAATCGAATCAAAAGCCCAAACAAAAACAAAGCGGCCGGCCTCCCGTCGAAAGGGAATCGGGTTAATATTCCCGAACCCGGACTCGGAGAGGGCCCGGGGGTGGCGACGCTGTCGGCAGCGATGTCGGCGGCGCCCGTCGCTTCCCGGGCGAAACCGCGGTGACGCAAGCGAGCCCGGAGACGT
>NW_027633529.1:20000-30000 GCF_053919585.1 Euprymna scolopes
CATTTTCAGGTGTCGGAGGTGGGTCTGGACGAATACCAACCCCATTTCTGGGGTTTCACAACCGCCCGGCTTCTCCGACATATGTTGGAAAGGAGTAGCGATCGAGCGAAGGGGGCTGTCGGTAGGCGGCCGCGGGTTGCATGTGTGCCCGGGGACAGCACCCCCATCCAACTAAGGGGTGTCCCCCGGGGGCCAGGGGGACCTCGTCCAGGTCGGCCGGGCGCTTCCAGACGCCTACCGACACCGGTCAGGTCGGCGAGGCTCCCGGCGGCCCCGAGCGGGACCACAGGTTGCGGAAGGCGTCCAAGTGAGCGGCGGCGACGCCAGGAGGCCCCCGGGGTCGACTCCGCGGCCCCCGGGTCGGTGTGCGGGCCTCCAGAGCTCGATAAAGTAGTGGTGTCGCTAGCGGTCGAGAAGGCACTTTTCGACGCCTACTGCCACCCCCACATGGCGGTAGGCGCAAAACTGGAAAATCGCCGACCAGAAATGTCGCTTCGTATAATCGACGTTTTTTTGACCACCATTTTTCAGGTGTCGGAGGTGGGTCTGGACGAATACCAACACCATTTCTGGGGTTCACAACCGCCCGGCTTCTCCGACATATGTTGGAAAGGAGTAGCGATCGAGCGAAGGGGGCTGTCGGTAGGCGGCCGCGGGTTGCATGTGTGCCCGGGACAGCACCCCCATCCAACTAAGGGGTGTCCCCCGGGGGCCAGGGGGACCTCGTCCAGGTCGGCCGGGCGCTTCCAGACGCCTACCGACACCGGTCAGGTCGGCGAGGCTCCCGGCGGCCCCCGAGCGGGACCACAGGTTGCGGAAGGCGTCCAAGTGAGCGGCGGCGACGCCAGGAGGCCCCCGGGGTCGACTCCGCGGCCCCCGGGTCGGTGTGCGGGCCTCCAGAGCTCGATAAAGTAGTGGTGTCGCTAGCGGTCCGAGAAGGCACTTTTCCGACGCCTACTGCCACCCCCACATGGCGGTAGGTGTAAAATCGGAAATAGACCGGACCAGGAATGTCGAGGGGAAAAAAATGACAAAGTCCTGGTGTGCCTAGGCGTCGAGAAGGCACTTTGCGACGCCTACCGACATCCCCATGTGGCAGTAGGCGTAAAACTGGAAAATCGCCGACCAGAAATGTCGCTTCGTATAATCGACGTTTTTTTTGACCACCATTTTCAGGTGTCGGAGGTGGGTCCTGGACGAATACCAACACCATTTCTGGGGTTTTCCAGTTTGAAAGTTTTATAAAACATGTTCGGTAGGAAGCACACTTTGGTGTGTCGGTTCGTCGGAGCAGCGACTCTTTGCCTCGTGGTGGTCCGGAACGTCTCTACGGGCTTGTCGCAAAGGCGTCAGAAAGTGGCATCTCCGCCGCCTAGGCTGTCACCGTTATCGCCTGTCGCCGCGCTCCAACTTGTTTTGATCCGCCGCCTTCGTTCCTGCCAACCGTGCGCCCGCTCATCGTCGTTAGGTTATAATACGTGGTACGTGTGTGTGCTTCTCCGTGGACCTAGGGCTGCTCGACGTGTCGAACGATATGTTGGAACAACTAACGGCTCCTTTTCCTGGTTCCATAGTCGTCGTGGTACCCGCGTCGTCAGCCATATCTATGTCCACCATGTTTAGCCGATACGTTTGCTGCAGCTTCTGCTTCCGCCTCAGCGTTCGCCGCTCTCAGCCGCCGCTGTTGTTGCTGCCGTTCTGCCATTCAACCACTACCTGCGAATCTTTCGATGATCGGCCGAACGACCCATCGCTGTGCGACCGATAAATCCTCCGGATTAGGGAGAAACGCCGCCGCCTCTGCCGCCGTCGAACGGAAAAACGTACATTGTAACGAACGAACGAACGAACGAACGAATTAACGAACGAGCGAACAAACAAACAAAAATAGCCGCGGGGGATGCACTATGTAGATCCTGATCCCCTTGTAACCATACGTACGTTGTTCGATGCTCTCCCGTCCTGGAAGTCGCCGCAGCAAACAGGAGGATGAGCAGCAGCAGCGCCGCCGCCGTAACCGCCGCCTGCCTGCCGCCTCCTACTCCTGTCAGCGTCCGATCTCACAGCCGTGTGAACGTTCGCTGACACCCGATTTCTTTCCGTCTGGCAAAACCTTGGACGTCCCGCTCGCGGTACACGTGCTGCAGCGACTTCTCGTCCGACAACGCATAAGCGTCGACGTCTGCCGCCGCATCTTCTGATACGTGGACGGTGATAGCGCTAGTCCCTTCTTGCGCCACCTCCACCTTTGTTAGCGCCAAAGAAGATCGATCGAGCAGTCGTGGTCGCAGTCGATTAACCCGTTTTCACCGTCCGCAGTTCCCAAGCCGCCGATCAAGTCGTTGCTCTTCTTGTTCGTTCTTCCCATACCGTCGATTTGCACGGCTGCCGGATGAGCCATCCTCTGTCCGGCGAAGCGCTCACGTCAGTGATCGATACTTGCACCGACAGTCCTCCCGCTCGCGACTCGGTGCTCGAATCGGACTCGTTCGTTTTTATCTCGATGCGATTGTGAAAAGGGGACCGGTCGTCAATGTCGTGTGTGTCGACGATGTTGTTCGCCCGGTCCGCCGCGTTGTTGTCGTTTTTTTTTTTTTTTTTTTTTTCCCCTAACGTTCGCCGTCGCACGGACGAAAGGGTGAGAAAAAAAAAAAAAAGCTCGAAAAAGCCGCCAAAAAAATCGGACCGAGGAGCCGCTTGCGAGAACGCGCCATGTGCACGTTGTCTCTCCTCGGTTTTCCGAGCACGAACACGACGCCGGTCGGTCGGTCGGTCGACGAAGGCGACGACGAAGGTGACGGGAAAATTTACGCCGCCGCTGCCCTGGTCCAGCTCCTCCCCGATGACGGCTGTGATGTTGACGTTGACGTTGGCGACGACGACGACGACGACGGAGACGACGACGACGACGAGACGGCATCGATGGCGACCACGATGACGACGACCTCGACGAGTTCAGTCTGCACCTTGACCTCCGATGTCCGTGTGCACTGCCGTCGTGCTGTTTGTCGTTTGTCGTATGTATCGCTGTCAAGGTGCCGTTGTCGTTGTTGTTGTCGACGTTGTTGCTTGCTCTCTCGTCTCGGTCGGTTGGTACGTTGATGACGACGACGACGACGAAGACGACGACGACGACGACGAGACGGCATCGATGGCGACCACGATGACGACGACCTCGACGATTCCAGTCTGCACCTTGACCTCCGATGTCCGTGTGCACTGCCGTCGTGCTGTTTGTCGTTTGTCGTATGTATCGCTGTCAAGGGTGCCGTTGTCGATGTTGTTGTTGTCGACGCTGTCGTCTGTTCTCTCTTCTCGGCCGGCTGTGACGTGGACGTTGACGACGACGACGACGAGACGGAATCGATGGCGACCACGATGACGACGACCTCGGCGAGTTCAGTCTGCACCTTGACCCTCGATGTCCGTGTGCACTGCCGTCGTGCTGCTTGTCGTTTGTCGTATGTATCGCTGTCAAGGGTGCCGTTGTCGTTGTTGTTGTCGACGTTGGTCGCTTTCGTTCTTTGAGTCTCGGTCTCGGTCCAAGTCAGGGGAGAAACAAAAAAGAGGCCATCAGCGCGGGCAGCGCGCTTCTTCTGACGGCGAACCCCCTCGAAAAATAAATAAACACGTGCCCGTCGTTGTAGTTGTCTGTCTTATGTCGGTCGGTCGGTCGGTCGGTCTGTCGTTCTGTCGAAACAAAGTCCCAAATTCCAACGATACCTGGTTGATCCTGCCAGTAGTCATATGCTTGTCTCAAAGCTTAAGCCATGCAAGTGTAAGTTCACGCCACGCATTAGAACGGGCGAAACCGCGAATGGCTCAGGAACCGGACCTAATCCTCGGGACCGTATTCCTCCTCGGAGGCGATGGATAACTGTGGCAATTCTAGAGCTAATACATGTGACACAGGCCGCGATCGGTCGGCGCGCCGTCGTCGCCACGCCTCGCGCGCTGGCACCCGCGTCGGCCGTTCCGGGTCGCGGCGCTACATATTAGACTGAGACCGATGCGCGTCATTCCGTCCTCCCGTCGTCGGCGTTCCCGCTCGCGGGTCCGTTCGGTGGCGGGGCTCATAGGGCGGCGCGCTCCGCTTTGGTGACTCTGGATAACTCACTGGTCGATCGCACGAGCTTTCACGCCGGCGACGGGTCTCTCGAGGGTCCGCCCTATCAACTGTCGACGGTCGGTTAAGTGCCTACCGTGGTTACTACGGGTAACGGGGAATCGGGGTTCGATTCCGGAGAGGGAGCATGCGAAACGGCTACCACATCCAAGGAAGGCAGCAGGCGCGCAAATTACCCACTCCCGGCACGGGGAGGTAGTGACGAAAAATAACGACGCGGGACTCTGTCGAGGCCCCGCGATCGGAATGAGTACACTTCAAATCCGTTAACGAGGACCAACCGGAGGGCAAGTCTGGTGCCAGCAGCCGCGGTAATTCCAGCTCCGGTAGCGTATATTAAGTTGTTGCGGTTAAAAGCTCGTAGTCCGAACTCGGGTTCGTGGTCGCGCAAGCGGCCCCGGGGCGGCGGCGCCATCGTCCGTCGTTGACTTTGGTCGTCCGTTCGCATTCCCGGCCCTTTCCGCCGGTGTCAACCGCTAGCATACCCGCCACGCGGTCCTGCCGGCGAGGTGGACGAGGAGGTCGTGATCGGGATCCGGGAAAAAAAAAACAAGTGGTCGTCGGTTCGGTTCCGGGAGTAGTCTAACGGGGGGGTGCTACGTGTGTGTGTTTGGGTGCGTTCATTCGCATCCCCGCACTCTGACCCCCGCGCTTCTCTCCCTCTCCCTTTCCGCGCGTTCCTCTTTTTTTTGAACCCCCCGGTCCGCTCCGAGTCCTGCTTCGTGTCTTGTCTGCGCGCGTGTTGCGGTCGGCGGTTTCTCCTCCAAGGGTGCTCTTAACCGAGTGTCCGCGGCGGCCGGTACGTTCACTTTGAAAAAATTAGAGTGCTCAGAGCGGGCTGTTCAAGCTTGCATACGATAAGCATGGAATGATGGAAGAGGGCCTCGTCTACGTCTGTCGGTCTCCGTCTACGGCGAGGCAATGATCGAAGGGAGCGGTCGGGGCCACTCGTATTGCGACGTTAGAGGTGAAATTCTTGGATCGTCGCAAGACGAACTGCAGCGATGGCGTGTGGCAAGCACGTTTTCCTCGATCAAGAGCGAAAGTCGGAGGTTCGAAGACGATCAGATACCGTCGTAGTTCCGACCGTAAACGATGCCGACCGGCGATCCGCCGGCGTTCGCTTCCATGACCCGGCGGGTAGCTGCGGGAAACCAGAGTTCGGTTCCGGGGGGAGTATGGTTGCAAAGCTGAAACTTAAAGGAATTGACGGAAGGGCACCACCAGGAGTGGAGCCTGCGGCTTAATTTGACTCAACACGGGAAAACTCACCCGGTCCGGACACCGGTAGGATTGACAGATCGATAGCTCTTTCTCGATTCGGTGGGTGGTGGTGCATGGCCGTTCTTAGTTGGTGGAGCGATCCGTCTGGTTGATTCCGATAACGAACGAGACTCCGGCCTGCTAACTAGTGCGCCGATGTCAGTGATTTTTACGGCGGGCTCGGCGTCCTCCGTGGCGCTCGGGTCCGGGTCGGTTTTCTCACGCACTTCTTAGAGGGACGGGTGGCAGAAAGCCACACGAGGCGGAGCGATAACAGGTCTGTGATGCCCTTAGATGTCCGGGCCGCACGCGCGCTACACTGGAGGTATCAGCGGGACTTCGCCCCGGCCCGAGAGGGTTGGGAAACCTCTGAACCACCTCCCGTGATAGGGATCGGGCCTGTAACCAACCCCGTGAACGAGGAATTCCCGGTAGGCGCGGGTCAACAGCCCGCGTCGATCACGTCCCTGCCCTTTGTACACACCGCCCGTCGCTACTACCGATCGAACGGTCCGGTGAGGTCCTCGGATCTGGCCGACGACGCCGCCGGGCAGTGCGCGACGTGTCCGTCACGACACTCGTGCATCTACGCCTCGGCGTTCGATGCCTGGAGAAGACGACCGAACCCGATCGTTTAGAGGAAGTAAAAGTCGTAACAAGGTTTCCGTAGGTGAACCTGCGGAAGGATCATTACCGTTTTCCCGTTCGAGACTGGTTTGTTGTTTTCCGGCCTACCTCCTCTGTCTGTCGGCGTCAACGCCTCGAATGCGCGCAAACAAACCTATAAAAGGCGGAGCGAGAGATAGATTTGTGGTGACGCGGAGGTTTTAAAGCCCCCAGCTCTTCTTGCTTGCTTCCGCGTCTTACCACCTGTTTGTTTTTTCGCCCACCGCAAGTGATGGCGCACTTCTTCTTTGCCTTGTCGCCGCTTTATCGTTTTTTTTGTTTTTTTGCAGCCGCTGTGCCACCGCCGCTAGCTAAAAAAACAAACTACTCGCGACATTGCCATGCCGTCACGCCTCCTCGCACAGACCTCCTCGCACACTACTAAATCTATATAAACAAAAACTAATATAAAAAAACCAAGTGCTGAACCCTGGACGGGGGATCACTCGGCTCGTCCGTCGATGAAGAGCGCGGCCAGCCCGCGATAACTGATGCGAATTGCAGGACTCAGTGAACATCGACACCTCGAACGCACATTGCGGCCCCGAGATCCCTTGTCTCGGGGCCACGTCCGGTCGAGAGGCGGAACGTTACATGTCTTTCTCCGTTAACGAAACGACATCTTGCCGTCCCCGTGCCCGCCGGTCCTCGGCACGGTGGTAACCGGGACGTCGCAGGAGCGAGTGACGAGGGGGAAGAAAATAAAAAAAGAATTGACTCCTTTCAATGTCTTTTTTTTTTTTAAAACCCTCTCCGGCCTCCTCCTTCGTCTCCCGCTGGCAGACCGCGGAGTCTTTTCCTTTTCGACCGCGTGAAGAAACACTGTGGAGGAGGAGCAGGAGGAGTCTGTCCGAAAGCAGCCCGAAGGGAGACCAAAAAAAAAGTACCGACCTAACGACTGCCGACGTAAGCGCCGCCTGCTCGTCTCGCTCTCTGCCTCATGAAGGTGTCTCTCAGCGACGCCTCGAGCAGCGCGACGAGCACGGCCGTCGCCACCGTAAAAGGTGGCCGGCGTCGTAGGCAACGCAACGTCGGATGGGGAGGACCCACGCTTTTTTTTAATTGGTTGGCTTCTTCATTTTCGGTCGGACGGGGCGCTATATCGGCCAGCCGTCGTCACACGGAGGGTACCGATCGAGATTCCTCTCCTCCAAACACCACACTCTACTAAAAACCGCCGCCCTCGGCTCGGACGAGACGACCCGCTGAACTTAAGCATATCGCTAAGCGGAGGAAAAGAAACCAACCGGGATTCCCTTAGTAACGGCGAGTGAACCGGGAGAAGCCAACGCCGATCCCGTCGCAAGTTAAAGGCTTCGGGACGTGTGGCGCATGGGTCGAAGGCAGCCGTTCGTTTTCGTCTCGCATAGTTCGGAGTTCCCTCGATCGGGGCCGCCCGCGGCGGGTGCCAGGCCATTCGGTGCGGACGGCGAGCGACGGCCTTCGATCCGAGAGTCGGGTTGCTTGGGAACGCAGCCCAAATCGGGTGGTAAGCTCCATCCAAGGCTAAATACCGGGACGAGTCCGATAGTCGACAAGTACCGTGAGGGAAAGTTGAAAAGAACTTTGGAGAGAGAGTTCAAGAGAACGTGAAAACCGCCCAGGGGTAAACGGGTGGGACCGCTCACCGCGATCGCGGGGGACTCAGTCCGGTGCTGCCTAGGCTCGAGCCCAAACTCGATGTGTGTTCTTGAAAGAGAGGCCCTGTCGCGGCACAGGTCGTCGTTCGTCGTGTCCGCGGGGGACTCGTTCCCCGCGGTTCCAGCTTTTGTGCCCGCGTCGCCGACGAAGGAGACGGGCCGCGTGGATAGCGGAAGGGAAACGTGGTGACGACCGCGGCGTCGGTAGGTGGCTGCGTCGGTTGGCTGCGACGGAGGGGACTCGTCCTCTCGATCGCTGCTGCCGCCGGGCCCTAACCCGCCGCATCCGTCGCCGCCGCTTCTTCTTCCTCCTGCTCCCTCCGCGCGCGACTCCGCTGCACCCGTCCCCTTCATCATCGCTCGGCGTAATCATGGCGCGGCGCTTCGGCGCGACCTCCGCGCGGCCGGCACCGGACGCACTTCCCCTCCGGTCCGTCGTCGCGACCCGTTCCCGGCGTGCAGGTCGAACACGCGGGTTTTTTTCCGTAGGCGGCAGGCGTTTCATCACCCTGAAAACCCCCGTCTTCCCACCTTGTGAAGTCGGGGGCCACCGGCCGTCGGGGCCCGCGAACGTAACTGCCCCTTTCTGCGGGAACGGAGGAAATCTGACACGATCCGTTACACGTGGCGAGCCGGTCCGTTTTGATCCGCCGGAAGTCGCGTGCGGGCGACGCACTCTGTGTGTCGCTCCTTAGGCGCCCCACCGTCTCGGGCGCGTGCGCGATGAGAGGCGGGATAGGACTGGCGCGGCCTCGCCGTCACGCACCTCCGCCGACGTTTCGGGTTCTTGTCGGGGGCAACCCCGCCCGCGCCCCGTTTCCGTTTCCGGAGAGGTCGCTCGGCGACGCTTTTTACTCGAGCCGCCCGCCACCCGGGGTCAGCGACGTGCATCGGCAACCCACCCGACCCGTCTTGAAACACGGACCGAGGAGTCCTGGCCGTTCGCGAGTCGTAGGGGCCACCTCTGACTAACCCCGAAGGCGAAGCGAAAGCGAGAGAGCGTGTAGGAGGGCGTCGATCGGGAGAGGTGTCGTGGCAAAGTCGTCCGGGGGTCGTCGGGGGGTGTCGTCGGTCTCGTGCCGTCGTCTTCTCCTCGCCTCACCCGCCTCCGAGCCGTGCCCGATCCCGCCGGCGCGGCGTTTTCGGCCTTCCGCCGTCGCTGCTGCGGTGCCCGCAACTTTTCCCTTTTTTCTCTCTTCCCGAGAGAGATAGGAGAGGGAAGGCTCGTGGCCTGACGTGCGGTTGTTTTTCCCTCCTCCCGAGAGGGGGACCGGCGCATCATCCAAAAAGGGAATTGCCGGGCGCCAGCTTCCATATCCCTCCCTTCCGCCCATCGGTGAGATCCCGCGGCTTGAACTAGTCCTATTTTGTCGTCGAGTTTAGGCGCTGCGCGCGGGCGCATCACCCCGGGTCGGTTTCCCCTTTTTCCGAGTACGACTCGGCCGACTCTGGCGTAGCGAGCGACCAGGGACCCGAAAGATGGCGATCCACGCCCGGTCGGGATGAAGCCAGAGAAACTCTGGTGGAAGTCCGAAGCGCCTCTGACGTGCAAATCGATCGTCGGAACCGGGTGTAGGGGCGAAAGACCAATCGAGCCGTCTAGTAGCTGGTTCCCTCCGAAGTTCCCTCAGGATAGCTGGCGCTCGATCGTCGCAATTCCATCCGGTAAAGCGAACGATTGGAGGCCCCGGGGCCGTTCACGGCCTCGACCTACTCTCGAACTCGGAACGGGTGGAACGGGCCGACTCTCCCGAACGACGGAGCCGACCCATCCGGCCGCCGCCGCAGCACGCTTCGCTGGGCGGTTGGTCACCTCGAATGCGAGTGCCAAGTGGGCCACTTTTGGTAAGCAGAACTGGCGCTGTGGGATGAACCAAACGTCCGGCTAAGGTGCCTAACGCGACGCCCATGAGATCCCCGAAAGGGTGTCGGTCGATATAGACAGCAGGGACGGTGGCCACGGAAGTCGGAATCCGCTAAGAGTGTGTAACAACTCACCTGCCGAAATCGACCGGCCCCGAAAATGGATGGCGCTGGAGCGACGGACCGATGCCGGACCGTCGCGGCGAGGAGCGATGAACTTTCGCGCCGAAACGATGCCGCGACGAGTAGGAGGGCGCCGCGGCGAGCACGGAAGCCTAGGGCGCGAGCCCGGGTGGAGCCGACCGCGGGTGCAGATCTCGGTGGTAGTAGCAAATATTCGAACGAGACCTTCGAAGACCGAAGTGGAGAAGGGTTCCGTGCCAACGGCGGTCGAGCACGGGTCAGTCGGTCCTAAGACGCGGGCGAAAGTCTTCCCGAAAGG
>NW_027633529.1:35000-38956 GCF_053919585.1 Euprymna scolopes
GCCCCGAGCGGGACCACAGGTTGCGGAAGGCGTCCAAGTGAGCGGCGGCGACGCCAGGAGGCCCCCGGGGTCGACTCCGCGGCCCCCGGGTCGGTGTGCGGGCCTCCAGAGCTCGATAAAGTAGTGGTGTCGCTAGCGGTCGAGAAGGCACTTTTCGACGCCTACTGCCACCCCCACATGGCGGTAGGCGCAAAACTGGAAAATCGCCGACCAGAAATGTCGCTTCGTATAATCGACGTTTTTTTTGACCACCATTTTCAGGTGTCGGAGGTGGGTCTGGACGAATACCAACACCATTTCTGGGGTTTCACAACCGCCCGGCTTCTCCGACATATGTTGGAAAGGAGTAGCGATCGAGCGAAGGGGGCTGTCGGTAGGCGGCCGCGGGTTGCATGTGTGCCCGGGACAGCACCCCCATCCAACTAAGGGGTGTCCCCGGGGGCCAGGGGGACCTCGTCCAGGTCGGCCGGGCGCTTCCAGACGCCTACCGACACCGGTCAGGTCGGCGAGGCTCCCGGCGGCCCCGAGCGGGACCACAGGTTGCGGAAGGCGTCCAAGTGAGCGGCGGCGACGCCAGGAGGCCCCCGGGGTCGACTCCGCGGCCCCCGGGTCGGTGTGCGGGCCTCCAGAGCTCGATAAAGTAGTGGTGTCGCTAGCGGTCGAGAAGGCACTTTTCGACGCCTACTGCCACCCCCACATGGCGGTAGGCGCAAAACTGGAAAATCGCCGACCAGAAAATGTCGCTTCGTATAATCGACGTTTTTTTGACCACCATTTTCAGGTGTCGGAGGTGGGTCTGGACGAATACCAACACCATTTCTGGGGTTTCACAACCGCCCGGCTTCTCCGACATATGTTGGAAAGGAGTAGCGATCGAGCGAAGGGGGCTGTCGGTAGGCGGCCGCGGGTTGCATGTGTGCCCGGGACAGCACCCCCATCCAACTAAGGGGTGTCCCCCGGGGGCCAGGGGGACCTCGTCCAGGTCGGCCGGGCGCTTCCAGACGCCTACCGACACCGGTCAGGTCGGCGAGGCTCCCGGCGGCCCCGAGCGGGACCACAGGTTGCGGAAGGCGTCCAAGTGAGCGGCGGCGACGCCAGGAGGCCCCCGGGGTCGACTCCGCGGCCCCCGGGTCGGTGTGCGGGCCTCCAGAGCTCGATAAAGTAGTGGTGTCGCTAGCGGTCGAGAAGGCACTTTTCGACGCCTACTGCCACCCCCACATGGCGGTAGGTGTAAAATCGGAATAGACCGGACCAGGAATGTCGAGGGGGAAAAAAATGACAAGTCCTGGTGTGCCTAGGCGTCGAGAAGGCACTTTGCGACGCCTACCGACATCCCCATGTGGCAGTAGGCGTAAAACTGGAAAATCGCCGACCAGAAATGTCGCTTCGTATAATCGACGTTTTTTTGACCACCATTTTCAGGTGTCGGAGGTGGGTCTGGACGAATACCAACACCATTTCTGGGGTTTTCCAGTTTGAAAGTTTTATAAAACATGTTCGGTAGGAAGCACACTTTGGTGTGTCGGTTCGTCGGAGCAGCGACTCTTTGCCTCGTGGTGGTCCGGAACGTCTCTACGGGCTTGTCGCAAAGGCGTCAGAAAGTGGCATCTCCGCCGCCTAGGGCTGTCACCGTTATCGCTGTCGCCGCGCTCCAAACTTGTTTTGATCCGCCGCCTTCGTTCCTGCCAACCGTGCGCCCGCTCATCGTCGTTAGGTTATAATACGTGGTACGTGTGTGTGCTTCTCCGTGGACCTAGGGCTGCTCGACGTGTCGAACGATATGTTGGAACAACTAACGGCTCCTTTTCCTGGTTCCATAGTCGTCGTGGTACCCGCGTCGTCAGCCATATCTATGTCCACCATGTTTAGCCGATACGTTTGCTGCAGCTTCTGCTTCCGCCTCAGCGTTCGCCGCTCTCAGCCGCCGCTGTTGTTGCTGCCGTTCTGCCATTCAACCACTACCTGCGAATCTTTCGATGATCGGCCGAACGACCCATCGCTGTGCGACCGATAAATCCTCCGGATTAGGGAGAAACGCCGCCGCTCTCTGCCGCCGTCGAACGGAAAAACGTACATTGTAACGAACGAACGAACGAACGAACGAATTAACGAACGAGCGAACAAACAAACAAAAATAGCCGCGGGGGATGCACTATGTAGATCCTGATCCCCTTGTAACCATACGTACGTTGTTCGATGCTCTCCCGTCCTGGAAGTCGCCGCAGCAAACAGGAGGATGAGCAGCAGCAGGCGCCGCCGCCGTAACCGCCGCCTGCCTGCCGCCTCCTACTCCTGTCAGCGTCCGATCTCACAGCCGTGTGAACGTTCGCTGACACCCGATTTCTTTCCGTCTGGCAAAACCTTGGACGTCCCGCTCGCGGTACACGTGCTGCAGCGACTTCTCGTCCGACAACGCATAAGCGTCGACGTCTGCCGCCGCATCTTCTGATACGTGGACGGTGATAGCGCTAGTCCCTTCTTGCGCCACCTCCACCTTTGTTAGCGCCAAAGAAGATCGATCGAGCAGTCGTGGTCGCAGTCGATTAACCCGTTTTCACCGTCCGCAGTTCCCAAGCCGCCGATCAAGTCGTTGCTCTTCTTGTTCGTTCTTCCCATACCGTCGATTTGCACGGCTGCCGGATGAGCCATCCTCTGTCCGGCGAAGCGCTCACGTCAGTGATCGATACTTGCACCGACAGTCCTCCCGCTCGCGACTCGGTGCTCGAATCGGACTCGTTCGTTTTTATCTCGATGCGATTGTGAAAAGGGGGACCGGTCGTCAATGTCGTGTGTGTCGACGATGTTGTTCGCCCGGTCCGCCGCGTTGTTGTCGTTTTTTTTTTTTTTTTTTTCCCCTAACGTTCGCCGTCGCACGGACGAAAGGGTGAGAAAAAAAAAAAAGCTCGAAAAAGCCGCCCAAAAAAATCGGACCGAGGAGCCGCTTGCGAGAACGCGCCATGTGCACGTTGTCTCTCCTCGGTTTTCCGAGCACGAACACGACGCCGGTCGGTCGGTCGGTCGACGAAGGCGACGACGAAGGTGACGGGAAAATTTACGCCGCCGCTGCCCTGGTCCAGCTCCTCCCCGATGACGGCTGTGATGTTGACGTTGACGTTGGCGACGACGACGACGACGACGGAGACGACGACGACGACGAGACGGCATCGATGGCGACCACGATGACGACGACCTCGACGAGTTCAGTCTGCACCTTGACCTCCGATGTCCGTGTGCACTGCCGTCGTGCTGTTTGTCGTTTGTCGTATGTATCGCTGTCAAGGGTGCCGTTGTCGTTGTTGTTGTCGACGTTGTTGCTTGCTCTCTCGTCTCGGTCGGTTGGTACGTTGATGACGACGACGACGACGACGAAGACGACGACGACGACGACGAGACGGCATCGATGGCGACCACGATGACGACGACCTCGACGATTCCAGTCTGCACCTTGACCTCCGATGTCCGTGTGCACTGCCGTCGTGCTGTTTGTCGTTTGTCGTATGTATCGCTGTCAAGGGTGCCGTTGTCGATGTTGTTGTTGTCGACGCTGTCGTCTGTTCTCTCTTCTCGGCCGGCTGTGACGTGGACGTTGACGACGACGACGACGAGACGGAATCGATGGCGACCACGATGACGACGACCTCGGCGAGTTCAGTCTGCACCTTGACCCTCGATGTCCGTGTGCACTGCCGTCGTGCTGCTTGTCGTTTGTCGTATGTATCGCTGTCCAGGGTGCCGTTGTCGTTGTTGTTGTCGACGTTGGTCGCTTTCGTTCTTTGAGTCTCGGTCTCGGTCCAAGTCAGGGGAGAAACAAAAAAGAGGCCATCAGCGCGGGCAGCGCGCTTCTACTGACGGCGAACCCCCTCGAAAAATAAATAAAACACGTGCCCGTCGTTGTAGTTGTCTGTCTTATGTCGGTCGGTCGGTCGGTCGGTCTGTCGTTCTGTCGAAACAAAGTC
>NW_027633530.1:0-38916 GCF_053919585.1 Euprymna scolopes
TTACCAAGTATTTGAAATGACCCGTGGCGTAGTGGATAAAGTACTTGGTTATTTCGGTTGTAAAGTTGCACTCTTCTGGCGGCTAAAGGTTCAATGCTCAGTGCGGACGACACTCAAAAATTAACGAATTATTTAGAACTTTTACTGTGTCATGGCTGATATAGCAAGAGCATGCCTTAAAGGGTTTCGGTCGAAATTCCGTGTAGATTCCCGAGTTCGATAGAAAGATGATAAAATGCACCTGAAGATGGTCGGAGCATACATCGCTCGAAACGTTGAGAAAATTTAAATTTATTTGAAATGATCTTTCTAGGAGCTGTCTGCTTCCTTTAAAAGGGCCAGCTTTTCTTCAATAAACCAGTGGAATCCAGTCGACCCGAATCTGCGGGTCGGTGTCGCTGGGGCCCCACTCTGAGCGCTCATCTCTGCAACATTTTCTTCCACTTACGCACACAAACATTAACACACAGACAAATACAACTCATCGACTTATTATCGTCTGTCAATCTGTTGAACCTTATTCATTGAAATATTCAGAAACTTTATCACTGAACTATTTTCTAATATGATTAATATCTAACATTAAATCTTATCAACAACTTTCATTGAATCAATTTATTTAATTGAACAGAGGCGTTTTGAATACGATTTCCTGACCCCTGAAACTCATAGCTCTAAATTTATCAATCCATACTTCCTCTACTGGCTCAGCTTATGAACCCCTCTCTAAAAATATTCATAAACATTCTAAGTTTTCCTATTGCTGTCAAACTTCCATTTTAACCATATATAAATTAACATTTTGTGAATATATACCTGAAGTAATGTAAACAAAAAATTATATTTTGACCAATCAGAACTTTCTGAAATTATTCGAATTGGTCCTTGTGAGAACCATCTAAACCTGTTAAAAGGGACAGATTTTCTTTCAATAAATAGTTGAGACCAAAAATTCAGACGGTGCTATGTCTTCTTAATCGCCACAATCCTGAACTCACGTAATGATACTGTAGGTGTATCAGAATTTTTGTAGGAATTTTTGACACCCCTAACACGAAACTGCGATTAAAATATAAAAAACTGATAATTTCTCTTTTAAAAGTGGGAAAAGTGCGTTGTTATTTTCTTTATGGATTATACTTCCAAAATAAACTATTAAAGTTGTTTTAAAAGTAATACAATTTTTTTTTAAACAGTAATGAAATTAATTGAATTTTACGAGCTCAGTATTTTTGAATTTTTAAACTTTAAAAATCTATCAAAATTTTTCTATTGATTCTATTTTTACGATATTTTCAGAGTCAGTGTGAAATTTTATGCTCTTTCCAATAAACCGAATATAATATTTTAGACAAACGTTTTTTTTTTTAATTCACGCCCCCCCCCATTTTCAAGTGTCTATTAAAAAGTAAATAATTAATTTACTCACCAAAGTTTTATATATCACAAATTAAAGATAAAAGATCAATAAATAATATATTCAAATTTAAAACAAAAATAATAGTGTTTTTTAGAAATTTACCTGTAAAGTCCGAAGTTTAAAACCTTTTTTTTAACCACGTTGTTTGTTTTTTCTTTTGTTTTTTTTTTTAATGAAACCTTGGTCCTTGCTCCTTTAATTGAAAAAAAAAATTAGGGCTTGAATTACATTTTTCGAGGAGTTATAAGCTTGGAAAGACGGAGTGGAATTATTCAATATTTTTCACGAAATTTCTGACACACCTAATGATACTGTCACTTGCATATTCACACTTACAAAGCGTCGCACACACACACATGCGCGCGTGTCCGCACGCACACACACGACAATACAATGACTACTTGAAAGCCTTGAATCCCTTAATGTCGTCTGTTCATATAAAACACTCATTACTTGAAATATTTCCAAACTATTATCATTGAACTATTTTCTAATATGAAAAACAAAAGAACATTGACTCTTAAAAACAACTTTCAATGAATTATAATTTATTTAATTGAGCAGAAAAGTTTTGAATACGATTTTCCTGCCCCCTGAATCTCACGGCTCTTAATTAATCGATCCAAACTTCTAATGTCTCAGCTAATGAAACCCTTTGCTTTTACAAGAACTCTAAAAAGTTTCACGAACATTCTATGTTTTCTTATTGTTGTAAACCTTCCATTTTAGACATATATAAATTATCTTTTTTTGTGAATTCATATTTTTTTCTTAATTCATTACTTTGTTTTGTTTACTGTATGACAATGTCTCTCGTTTTTTTTTTTACCCCTGCATTTGAATATAAAACCTGCAAATCTTTTTTCACTGAAAATACTTCTCTGAATCTGGCTCCTCCTCAAAATATCTCCTTCCTTACAAAACACGCAAAAGCAAAACCGATTCTGTTTTCATTTCTCGGTCACGTTGATCATTATGATTATAATAATAAAATGCATTATAATTATTATAATAAAATGCATTATGATTATAATAATAAAACGGTAACATGAAGATGCTTGTTTAATAGGCATAAAAACACATGCTTGAACATCGACAAATTACTGAACTATCCATAATTGCAAATAACGTTGTATATTATTAATTAGATTGGAATTTTCACTTGCGCCAATTTTCTGTTTTATACATCGTTGAGGTTGAGCATATCGGGAAATGATATACAATTTGCCATTAGCGTATTAAGCGACGCTCTTTGTGTAAACAAATCGAGCGGAGACATTTGGACGATGTCAAAACATCGTTAATTCATTGTCCTCCATCAGTATCAGCCGTATAGCGTAATGGCGAGAAGCCTGGACTGTCATTTGGGCAGTCCGGTTTCAATTCTAGCTTGAGGCAGTTGCCTGTCTAGCCGCACTGGTGAACAGCGAAACATTACTGTATGTGGATGACTATATATATATATATATATATGGTATGTTTTTTATACAAAAATTATTGGTTACATATGTGCATACATGTTTCAGCGGAGTCCCAATTCAGGGACAACACTTCATCAGACCAAATCTTCTATTGGACTTCTGTGGGGTTCAAATTGGAAACACCTAGAACTGCACTTATGTATCGGTGAACACTACAGTCTTCCTGTGTTATATCGTTGACTGGAGGAGGCCAGGTCTTCGTCGTGTTATCCTCAAGTGGGGTGTTATTTATCATAGATATCTTAGTCACAATGGATTTGAAAACGACCACATGATAGCAAGCCGGGAAGCAGCCCAACTGTATCTTGTTCTACAGACGGGCAGTTCTAGAAAATAATTAATTTTAATCATTTACTTGTACATTAACTTAGAAGGAATTAATTTTAACCTATTTTAGTCACTCCCCTTGTGAATAAACGTCTCTCCCCCTGTGAACAAACGTCTCTTCCCAATAAAACCTTTAGAATTGCAACAAGTCTCCATTGTTCGACGCATGAGTTTATTCGCATTAAAACAGCTGATCAACAACCGCTGGGCGATGCAACAATGCAGAGAAACGGCACACATGAAAAAGTGAAAATTAAAGAATGAAAATCAGACTACATATGTATAAGGTGCCTTAAATAAGTTTCCAAACTTATTTCGTGCGAGCACTTTTATTGATAGCACACACATGAAACTCTAATCCCCTTCAAAGTAATCTCCTCTGGCTGCAATGCACTTATTGGACCGTTCCAACAACTTCTGGAAGGCTATCATCTCCTCAATTGTATCATAACAACAGACAGCCTCTAATGTTTTTCTTTGGCTTATGGAATAACAAAAAAATCACAGAGACCAAGGGACTATTTGCAGGGTGAGGAACTGTTTTGATACTCATTTTGGTTAAATAGTTTGATCTTCTCTGAGCACACTTGGGACAAATTTCACGCAAATCTTCCGCATCTTCAATTCCTCAGGAATAATTATGTGTACAATTCTCACACTGACATCAAACTGTGCACTTATTGTCTCTATAGACACACGACGGTCCTTATTCATGAAATTCTTTATTTGGCCAATCAACTCTGGTATTTTGACATCCTTACTCCTCCCACACCTGTCCTCATCTCTCACAGCCTCCCTGCCTTCTTGAATCTCTTATGCTACTCAAAACTGATGCTCAATTCATGCAAGATGATCCAAAAGCAATCTAAAGCATTCCATACGTTTCTGCGACATTTTTCTAAGTTTAAAACAGAATTTTATTGCATATCATTCTTCTAAAGTGTCCTCACGTTCAGATTGTATTTTTGAAATTCACCAGCTGTGACAACCAGGCTTTAGTAGTGTGTATTTCAGTTCCTGCTGTAGCTGTTCATTTGAACTTAAAATCATAAAAATTGGCCAGTCATCTTATAAGATGTATAGCAATGACAGACTGAATTTTCAAGAGTTTACGACAGTTTTACATGCTTGTAAAAAAAAAAAATCTTGTAGCTTATTAAAGACACCTCGTACATTTATTTATAAATAAAATTTAATCGAAACCACTTGGAATTTTTCAAGTATATTTAAAGCCATAGAGTGAATGCGGTATTTTGGTGGGAGAATAAGAGTAATCAAAAGTTTTGTTGTAAAAAAAAAAAAAAAAAAAAAAAAAAAACAGTACTCGACCCCACCATCGCACAGCATCAAACACGGCGTCATGCCTAAGTTGAACAGAGATTGTAATTATTTTTATTTGACTAAATGAATTAACCTTCATAAGAGGTGACCCAGCAGTAAAAAAAAAAAAAAAAAGTAGTTAGTTTGACTGATCGAACTCGAATAGATTTGATTGCGTTGCTAAAAAAAAAACTCCATCATCACGTGTCGATAGCCCGGAGGTAGTGCGAATAACATCAACATTATTCGACCTATACTTGAGCATGCGACGCGAAAGCAACCAAGGTCGTTACCGGACGACATTGTAACATTTCTAGAGTCCTGCCGATTTACATAGGGCGTATAAGTAGCAAAAAAGTAGAGAGCGGGGAAGATAGAAACAGAGGGGTGTTTCCATACAGAGAGAGAGAGAGAGAGAGAGAGAGAGAGAGAGGGGAGGGAAAGGGTGAGAAATGCAGTATACAAAACCATGTTGAGGATCTGTGTAACAGATGTTTGCTAGAGAAGAATTTTTTACTTTCCGACGGACACACACACACATATAAATAAACGGACATATACACATACAAATAAACATACACATATTTATATACGAACACTTACTTTCTCATAGTAGTACTAACAATGTAAATATGAAAACTAGTTTAAGTAGTTGAGTATATATATATATATATATATATATATATATATATATATATATATATATATATATATATATACATATACAGTTGAGTATATATATACTCAACTGTATATATATATATATATATATAGATATATATAGTTGAGTATATATATATATATATATATATATATATATACTCAACTATATATATATATATATATATATAGTTGAGTATATATATATATATATATATATATATATATATATATATATATATATATATATATATATATATACGTTTTATTTTTTATTACCGTATCTTTCTGTTAAGTTACATTATTGTTTCGGCTACACGGCCGTTTTTTTTTGTTTTTGTTTTTTTGGGCCGTCTGTAACGTCCTCAGATTTTTACAGAAATGTTCGCTATTTTGGGATGAAAGAGTGGAAGAGTGAATGAGGTCAGGGGGGATTTCATCCTAAAATAGCGAACATTTCTGTAAAAATCTGAGGACGTTACAGACGGCCAAAAAAAAAAACGGTCGTGTATGTAACTTAACAGAAAGATACGGTAATGAAAAATAAAACTGTGCTCTGGGCAGCTTCTGCCATAATGTGGTAACAGTACTCTATCCTAGATATACCTGGGTTTTATACATTTAGAGGATTACACTGTAATGTTAAAATGATCCAATCATTTTTCCGCTGACCTTGGCAACAGATTTGATGTGTATATTTCAGATCAGCGTTGTTGTCATCATAAAAAGGGGATCGTTGTATGATCGTCTAAATGTTGCTGTCTATTTGAGATATTTTTAACCTACCGTTCTTCCATTATTTTTTTCGCATTAATTTAGCATACAAATCTATCTATATATAATTTAAATGTGTCTATTTTTTTTCTTCAGAACCATTCCTTTCTTTTTTTTTCCAATGTGTCTATTTTTTTTTTTTTCCACCATAGTAACCTCCAGGTTCGATTTTTTTTTCACACCCTTGTATGGGTGCCTGGAACACGAGCACCAAAATGGAGTTTGTTGTATTGATGTTATCATAAAAAGGGCCCCGTTGTATGATCGCCTAAATGTTGCTGTCTATTTGTGATATATTCATATCTAATTGTTAATACGCCGTTGTGTGTGTGTGGTACATGTATTTTGGACATACCTTAACTTCATGCGCCGTTGATCTTGTCCACCTGGAATTCATCTTGTTCTTAGAGGGTAGACTGGAAACCTGTTTCGGACGAATATTCATTCACTCCAAGACGATGATTGGTTTTATGTAGTTTTTATTCACCTTCCAGATGTCGATCGCAGAAGAATGGAAAGTGAATGTTTTTGCTTGCATGGCTCTTATTTTGCACACACGCCAGCACCCCCCCTCGTGAAGGGGAGGGGACGACCTGTTAAGCTGTCTGTTCTTCTATACGTCCAAACCCAAACCCCAAACTCACTGACTCCAGCTAACCTGATCACGTGACTCACACGTAGATTCGATCAGCTGACTCTCACTTCCGGTAAAACGTGTCTACAATATGATTTAACATTTTTCTTTTTATTTTCGATCTATTTCCTAACACCGCCTTATATGTTACTACCGCCTTACTACAGTGAGGAGGGATGAATGTCTTTGCTTGCCTGGTTAATTCAAAGTCTTATTTTCACACACGTCAGCGTCCCCTCCCCCAAGTGAAGGGGAAGGGACGACCTTTTAAGCCGTATATTCTTCTTACATCCAAACACAAACTCACTGACTCCAGCTAACCTGATCACGTGACTCACACGCAGATCCGATCAGCTGATCCTTACTTCCGGTAAAACGTGTCTACAATATAATTTACCATATTTCTTTCATTAGTTCGACCTATTTCCTAACATTAGGAGCTTGTCAAAACATGGTTTTTCCTCAAAATGAGAGCCATTCGTTTTAATTGGGACCAGGTGGGGGTAAGAGCATTGATGATTGAAAGAGAGAAGCTTGGTTTTTGATGCATTAAAATTAACCAGCCATATTTGCCCCCATTGCACCACGTGTTCAAGATCAGAATAGAGAGAATCAGAGATCTTGGTCATTTCTGGTCTTTGATAATGATTATTGACCCCGGGTAACGTTGATGGAACAAACGCCCCTGATAAATTCCCAATCTTTTACACACCGCGACCATTCCAGAATACAAGTGACATTCCAAAAGTGATGCCTCCCGTTTTTTATTCCGTCCCAATCGATCAGAAAGGATTGAAAATTGCATTGCTATGATGACTAAACTTATGCATTCATGATCTGAAAGTTTCATCTCTCTGTTGCAGATATTGACGGCATGAAATCCTAAGAAAGCAACCCCTATCAGGGATATGCGTCAGAAGTCATTAAATTTCTCCACGCAGAAAGAAATTGAACCGCTAAACATTCATTTGATGAACGTTTATGAAGCCAATGCAATTGATGTCAGTACAGTTAGGAGATGGGTTTGTCGATTGCAGAGTTGAAACAGAGATATGAGTGACAAAGCGTTCTTCGAAATTTAACAAACAAGGCATCAAAAGAGGCTGGCAAAAGTACATGGAGAATGCTGGTGACTATGCAGAAAAATAAATTCTGGAGCAAAAATGGTCACTCGTTTTAATGGAAGCAGTTCCATTTTCGTAGTTCTGTAACATATTAATGATAGCACTCATTTCCATAGCTCTTCAATGTTTTAGGTTTTGAATAAAAAGATTAGCCTTACTTTTTTTTACAAAAGGGTTACGACATAGTGGCGGACACTCGAGGATAAGGGTTAATGTGTGTATTGCAGTCATTGGGACAGTTGTGTAGTAATCGTTTGTGGTGGAAAGTTGGTATGATTAGGTATTTACGAGGACGGTTCAATAAGAACATTGCATTGGAATTGAAGACGACAGTATTGTAGTCAGCTGGGAACCATGCAAGCAGAACAGAGTTCCACAGGCGGGCAGTTCTAGGGAAAATGTTTTGTTGATGTAATCCACATTTAGGTTTAGACATCGATATAGAGTGGGAGAGTTTATTGATAGTGATTTTGGCTAGACAAGTGTTTTTTGTGAAAGATTGGCGAGGGGGGACCATAGATTGGAACTCAGTCGAGTACTTGCCATGAAAATAACGATAGAGCAGAGACAGTTGTGCAGCATCTCTTCTGTGGGAAAGAATTTTCAGAAAAGAGAAAAAAGGCATCGCATTCTAGATTTCAAAATCAGTTTTGAACAAGACAGCATCGGGTACTCCAAGCAGCTCCTGCCTAGATGTGACAATAGTACTCTATCCTTGGATGTACCTGGCTCTTATACAGGCAGAGAATTACATCGGCAGTGAGATATCTACTGGAGTGGTTGAATGATCTAACCATTTTTCCAGCGACTTTGGTAGCAGATTTGATGCATTTGCTCCATTTCAGATCAGAAGTGAAGGTAAGACCAGACATAAAAAGGGCCATACTTCAGTGTCCCAACAGTTAGGGAAGAAAACATCAGTAATTAAGTGGGGAAATAATTGCAAATTGTAAGGCATGTAAGACACTGTACTCACCTTATATTTGTGTCTTAATGAGAAACTTGAAATTATAAGATTTATTTATTGTTGCACATGAAACTATACTCAAATACAAACACTTCAAATAACATGCATTAATTCTGAGTAATCGGTATTAGTTGCCTACAAAGAATTAAAAACTATTTTATACATAGCCCTTCTATATAGTCCACATTCTCTTTGTTTCTTTTAACTTGCTTTTCCTCATATTTTTTTTATTGTTTTATATGTCTAATATTATTTTAACGCTTTATCATATTATTTACATGTTTTCTATTATTTGTACTAAATATGGTGGGCCTAAATTCTACTACTTTAATTTAAAACGTATATCAGCTATTACATATGTATATAAAAATCAGTTAACAAGGCATATGTCACTCTGGGTATGGGCGTGAGTGTATACGGATGTATCCATGTGTATGATCTGTATCTGCAAATCTACCATCAGATCATATTGTACTTAAAATAACCCTTATCCCTGAGTGGCTTCCGGGCCTTGATAAGTGGTGACCACCTTGTAAAAAAAATATATATCGGGTACTGTTTTCATATTTGAGCTGGTGAATCTATATCTCATTTGGTGGTTCTTGATAAGGTTCAGAAACGCATTGCTTTCTGATGGGAGAAAATACTATTCAAGCAAAGCAATGATTTGATAAATGTTATTCGGATTCTGTTCTGCTGGAAAAAATAGTTTAAGGTCGTGTACTGATTTTAAACGCGGTCGTATGAATATAAAATAATGCTGAATGTTCAAGTCGCTCAAATTCAGCAGTTATTTTGTTCATCTTTTTTCACTCCAAATAAGGCATATTGCCACTTAGAACGTAAGGGACTACTATTTGGAATCGTGTCTAACAAGAGACTATCGGGAGTTGAGCAACAAAACGTTTGTTCACATTACATTTAAACTTCTGCTAGTTAGTACAGACAGGGAAGCAGGAAACGAGGAGGAAATTCTTGAATACTTGTACAACAGAGGCAATTTTGTCAGGGAAGCAAAGCTTGACCTGGCACTTGTTGAAGAGTTTGAAGAATACAGGGGCGAGCTTAACAATGCATTTCTTTGTTATTTCAGTTATGAAGGGAAGACATATTTTCATGTTCATGATTAAAAGTATAGAAAAGAAAAAAGAGGCCAGCTGGCCGGTTTCGCCCTCACTCATCTAGAGCTGAATAGAAAGATTTTATATTTATAGAAGTAAAGCGAGAAAAACATATGAAGGAAAATATACTTTTAAAAATAAAGTGTAATGGGGAGGAAAAAATATAAAAACAAAATGGGAAGGCACTATAGATCTAGAAAAAAATTTTCTCCCTAGTACACTTTATTTTAAACGTATATTTTCCCTCGTAGGTTTCTCTCACTTCACTTTTATAAATAAAAAAAAAATCCCTCGATCCAGCTCTAGAAGAGTGAGGATGAAACCGGTCAGCTGACCTCTTACCTCGATTTTTTCTTCTTTTCCATACTTTTTATCATGAGCATCAAAACATGTCTCCCCTTTATAACTGCAATATATACATTTTGTACACCTCAAAAAATATGAGATTTCTTAGTTATTATGGCAGAGATGAGATCCTTCCAGGTTGATGTACAGGATGGAACGATAAAATTGTCGCCCTTAAAAGACATGATTCCATTTCTGTTTGATGAAAACCGGTTTTCTTTTGTTGTTGCAGACCATCTACTAGTTGGCCAGTTGTGTACAAATCCCAAGAGCGATAGGAGCCTTCTGCCATGTGTGAAAGTGACACAATGTTCAACAAGCAAGATTGGAGATGTGCCGCTGTACAACTCATGCCCTCTACCGATCCAGGTTATGACAACACGACCATTGCTAGCACCCACAAAATGCATCGCTGGTTTGCCACGATTGACAGGGACGTGCCCAGATTGATGAAAACAAAGTTTCCGGTCACGGTTATGGTCTTTGGTGCGGTTTCAAGCGAGGACCACATCATGCTGTATCGTTGTTTCCCTTAAGAAAACAATTTATGATTCCACTCTGTACTGATCCGAACAGTTCCGTAAAATTTTTATACCTTTTTTTGTAGAATGATGTGTTTTTGACCTCTAAATGTGCCCCGAAAAACGTTAAGACAACAACAGGGACGTGCAGAAAGAAGGGTGTGCTAGGGATGGCCAAGCACCTGTCTCTTTTACTCATGTTTTAAAAGTGTCCTTTTCAGAAGAATATATTATTGGCCTGTTCCCAACCGAGACACCGTTTTGTTTTTTTTTTCTACTTCAGCACCTGCCCCGAAAAGAGTTCTCTGCACGCCATTGATCTACAAACTCGTTTGAAGCAATCATAAGTTGAAATTGCGTAAGGTAACAGAAGAGTTGAAGATATTAGAAGGGGATGTATTCACGGTTGTGTACGAACATTTGTCAACGAGAAAGATGCGTGTAAAATGAGTGTCTCGCTTGTTCACATTGAATCAAAAACAACAATGCGTCGACGATTTAGAACGGTGTTTGCAACTGTTTCCAAGCAATAAAAAAAAGAAATATATAAGCATATAAGCAGGTAGTTAGCAATGAAGAATATCATCAGGGTATTAAGTATTAATTGGTTCGTTTTTTTTTTTTTGTTTTTTTTTTAAAGGAAGATGTCATTCTCGAAATTATAAAAAACACGTACCATTCCGGTTATATCAAACAGCAAGTCCATATTTACTGTCATGTGCGGAACCGAACAAGTGTATCAGTGTTTTACGTCGAAAATGAGTTCGTCCAAGGGCTAAAAAAAGGAGACGTCAGAGTCGTTCAGCGAATAACTCCCGCGATTGCTCTGGTTGTGTACCGAGTCGTATAGACAGAATTGTTTGGGATTGTGTCGAGTCGTGTTGACGGAAGCGTTTGGTACCGTGTCGGGTCACATCGACCCTATTGTGTGTGTTAAGTTGTATACACGGAAGGTTAGTTGGTTGTTTAGGTTTGTTGTTCAGTTGACTTGGCGGTTGTTGCAATTGTACTGCCGCGCATGATATATATATATATATATATATATATATATATATATATATATATATATATATATATATTACATGGAGGTCACCACTTATCAAGGTCCGGAAGCCACTCGGGGATAAGGGTTATTGTGTGTACAGTAATCAATGGGATAGTATCGTAATAATCGTTAGTATTGGAGATTTGATAATGTGTCTTACTTAAGGGGGCGGTTCATCAAATTTGTTTATGTTGGACTTGAAGACATCCAAGTTGTAGTCAGGTGGGAAACAGGCAAACGGAAGAGAGTTCCACAGTCGTGCACTCCTAAGAAAGAAGCTTTGTTCATGGAATCTACGCTTTGATTTAGGCACAGATAAAGAGGGGGGAAATTAATGACAGTGGTTTCAGCTAGAAGGGTGTTTATCGTGAAAGATTGGCGAGGAGGGGCAAAGATTGGAGCTCAGATGTGCACTTGCCATGGAAACAACGATAAAATGCACACACACACACACACACACACACACACACACACACACACACACACACACACATATATATATATATATATATATATATATATATATATAATTTATGAAGTGTTTTGGATTTTTGTAACAGAGTTTGTCTTAAAATCTACCAAAAATCAGGTAATTATCTAATCAATATAAAAATTTCACCGATTAATAAGTAAAGAATGCACTTTATATGCGTGCAACTTTTTTCATATTCGTTGTATAAATATATTTTTAGGGATTACATCCCCCTTCCTCATTTGTCCTTTGTTCGTCCCGTTAAAGTCTAAACGATCCTCTAAGCACACACTCATTTTGTGGTAGGAGGGTGAACGAGTGTAGAAAAACAAAAAAACTAAAAAAAATTCACAGGGTGCCTTCGATATTGCAGATTGAAATCGGAAATTTGAATGCGTTTAATTTTTTTTATCTTTTGCGATTTGAATATGTTATCAATAATTATGATATTTCAGATGAGGATAAAAATATTTTTCACGAAAACGCTACAATATTTTAGAACGTGTAAACATTCCATGTACCAGTACATAAAGAATGCTTTAAAGAATCGATACAAAAAAAAAAAATAAATAAAAAAACAGGGTGTGAAAATTATAAGTGATAATTGTATTTGCGTATTACGTTTTTTTTTGTTTGTTTTTTTTTAAAGATACGGTTTACAAAAAGTTTTTATCTCCCTTTTTTTAAATTAGCTATAACTATGAAGACATGGATTTCCGTAGATGATGGTTGTGACATTCCAATAAGTTGCATCCCTCCAGAGGGGTATAAAAAACGGCCCTTTTAAGGGTCACCAAATTCTAATGAAAGTCTCTGTCAACTTGCTTTATGCAATAATGAATTGAAGAAAATACAGTATGATCTAGTTTATGGGGGAAAATAGTGGCTCATATTAGAAAATAAGAAAGGAAAAATAATTTTAATCATGAAATTAAAAACTGACTTTTATATATTTGCCTGTCTAGTTACATTAATATTAATGAAATAAATACATATTTAGACGCGACTTGGTTCCCATACCTAAAATCCAACATCGCGGTGGTAGGTGATATTAAAACTGAGAACTATAATGCTAAAAATTTATGCTTGGTGTAAAAATAGAAAACAAGCAGTTTTTTCACTACTTTTAATAAGTACTAGTCCCATACCTAAAATCCAAGATGTCGGCGGTAAGCACATGGTTCCTAAAATGTACGAGATCGTGCGAAATAATTGAATTATTTTAATTTATTTAAATATAAGGTAATTATATACTAATGTTTTTGCATATTCTTATAGCCAATCATAATAAATTTTATTTAGTCATAAAAAAGTTAGTTTAATTGATTCGAAAACCTTTTAAAATAATATATATGTTTTGCTGACATACGGCAGAAAATGGGGCAAACGAGTTTTTTTTTTACTCTAACAATGCAGGACAAATCCTTTCTAGAAGCTCCTGCCAAGATGTGGTAACAGTATTCCATCCTTGGACGTACTTGGCTCTTATATAGATAGAGAATTGCATCAGCAGTGAGATATCTACTAGATTGATAAAAGGATCCCACCATTTTTCCAGCGGCCTTGGCAACAGATTTGATGTTCCATTTAAGATCAGGAGTAAAGGCCTTATATATGTCAAGAGCGATTGCCCTAGAAAGGTTGCCTCCGTCGAGAGATTCGCTAATCCTATGGGATATAACTGTAAGCACATCTGCTGTAGATCTAGCAGAACAGAAACCATATTGCGTGTCACTAAGGTTATTTTTGCTGAGATGATTGATTTCTTCTTTATTTAACACAGATTCCAGCAACTTATTCATGACGCACAGGAGACTTATTGGCATGTACTGAGAGGGGGATGAGCGATCACCTGAATTCTTAAATACATGGCATACTGATGACATTTTCCAAGGTGATGGGAAGCAATTCTCCTTAAGATAACGTTTAAACAGTTTTGTAAGTATGGGCGCTAGTTCTGGTTGAAGTTTTTTGAGTACTATAATTGGAATACCGTCAGGGCCAGTTGCTTTACTGGAATCAAGGTTTTTGATTAGCTTGGCAACATCACGTACATATATATGTATATCAAATAGCGTGTTTTCTGATACAAGCGGAAATATTGGGGGTTGGCGGCCTTGGTCGTAAAGGGTAGAATTAGCTGCAACGTTCTTAGCTAGGAGTTTTGCTTTGTCTGATGCTGACGAGATTACCTCAGGTCCATTGATGATAGTTGGGATAGAGCACACGCTTCTGTTTGCTATTTGCCAAAACTTGTGGGAACAACAATTTCCCCTACTCTCTATCTGTGCCTAAATCACAGATTCCCTGAAACAAGCTTATTTCCTAGAACTACTCGCCTGTGGAACTCTGTTCTGCTGGCCTGCTTTCCGGCTCACTACGATATGGAAGACTATGTTGATAAATAAAGTTAATTTTTTTTTTAATTTGTTGTTTTATAAGTTAGGTTCAGGACTTATTAAGTGATATGCTAATGCCTTCTTTTAAATCATTTTTTTAAAATAAATTATATTAATACTAGCAGGCCGCCCAGCATTGCCCAGTCGTAAAGTACGCTTACAAATGATATTTTATGACGATTTCGTATTCATTATTATAAAGCCAATTCTTGATTATTATATTATACCCAATATATAGTACTAGCATTTCAGTCTGGCGTTGCCCAGGTATTTGGAGGTGCATGTTGAGCAAAAAAAAAAAAAAAGAAAAAAAAAAGCGGTCAATTTTTTAAACTTTGACCCCTCTTAAAATTTATCGTTATGGGCTCAAATAAAGTTATTAAATTAGATCAATGTCCAAAGAACCTATATCTAAAATTTCAAGTGTTTAGATCCAAAATTGACGAAGGAGTTTGGTAGAGTTCTCAAAAGTTAAATTGTTTGACTTTGACCCCTTAACAGACAATTTTCTGGCCGAAATTCGATCATATCGATTTTCCCAAATCTCAGTACTCTGTATATCAAATTTCGAGTCTGTATACTAAAAATTGACAGAGTTATTGCGTATGGAAAAGTACACACACAGACACACAGACACACAGACAGACAGACAGACAGACACTTTCACTTTTATAGATATATAGATTGGCCGTCCAGTTTGGCCCGGTCATAAAATACACTTAAATATTATATTTAATTTTATCCAGATCTTATATTTGTCATTTAAGAGCTTATAATCTATTGATTATTGTATTGTACCCAATATAAAGTAATGATTTAATTTTTTTTTATATACAAGGTGAAACGATAAAATTATCGCACTAGGACATGATTCCATTTCCGTTTGATGATAACCGGTTTTCTTTATTTTTGCAGACCATATGCTAGTTGGCCAGTTGTGTACAAATCCCAAGAGCGATAGGAGCCTTCTATTATGTTTGAAAGTGACATAATGTTCAACAAGTGAGATTGGAGATGTACCGCTGTACAACTCATGCTCTCTAACGATCCAAGTTATGACTACAGGACCATTGCCAGCACCCTCAACATGCAAATCTGGACCGTTCAATGGTTGACTATAAGCTCAACGAGGTTCTGAGCCACAGTTATGGTCTTTGGTGTGATTTCAAGTGAGGGTCACATCGTGCCACCTCACGCTTTTGAAGTCGGCTTGAAAGTCAACACCAATGTGTACCTGGATTTGTTGAAAAGTGTGGTGGTCCCCTCGTGGAATCAGGCGACCGCTGGCAGACTCTGGGTGTGGCAGCAGGACTCGGCTCCGGCCCACAAGTCCCAAAAAAACAAGGCTTAGCTTCAGAAGGATTGCTACGACTTTGTACCTTCTCTCACCCCCCCCTCTCTCCGGACCTGAACATGCTGGACTACTTCGTTTGGCCATACGTCGAGAACATCACCAACATGACCTCCCACAATACCAAAACCAGCCTAATCGCCACCATTCGACGAGTATTCGCTGATCTTCCGACGGTGCTTGTGGAAAAGGCATGCTCTGGTATCGAGATGGTGATTGAGGCTGAAGGCGGCTACATTGAATAGATGGCAGCTCTACTACATAATCAAGTTATCTGAATTGATTTTTGTCAATAAATTTTAAAAATAAAACTGTAGTGTTACTTTCTTTAGGGCGACAACTTTATCGTTCAACCCTATACATGCAACCTCGGTGGCAGCAACTAGAATCAGAACTAAAACATTCATCCCGCCAGCCTTATTCGTTATCGTTTGAATCAATAGTATATGGACATCAAAGCTCTAAAACTTCACCGAAATTAACTCATAAATGTATATTTCTGCATGCGTAGAGAAGCACTTTAAGTTGATTTACGCCTGCAGATTTCCAATTTTATCAATTTTGACCTCTTAGCAGCTATATTTACCGGGTAAAAACTAAATCGAATTTGTTTCACAGGTTCGAATTCTCTATATATCAAGTTTTTAGTTTGTGGACCAAAAATTGACTGAGTAGTTTGGTAGAGACTGTTCATCACACAGACAAACAGACAGACAGATAGACAGACAAAGTCACTTTTATATGTAGAGATATATTAACTGACCTTTTTCTTGTTTGAAATAATCTTATTGAACTTAATTCCTTGCTCGCTGTCAAAAAGTGGAAACTGTGCTATCCGGAAACGTTTAAAATTTGAAAAGGCTAAACTGCGGCGTACTAGCACATTTAATTTCTATAGGAAACCTATTATGCATCTGAGAGACTAAAGCACAGAGTTTTCTTTTTAATACTTAGCTGTCATTGTGCCTAGTGTTATTCTATAACCTTCGACTTTTTGACCTTCAATGGCGACATTGGACAGCAGCGCTCACGTAGCCAACCTGTTGAATACGTTAAACGGTTTACCTAAGAATTAACAACAGTGACGAGTGATGAACGAGTCACATCTTATGTCTCCGCCTCATCCCAGTGGGGAAACGATTATATAAACGTTATATTTATAGTTAAATACATCAATCGGCATTTCTTTTAAATTCCGTTTCATTTTTTGCTTGAAAAACTAGAGCTCTCTCTCTCTCTCTCTCTCTCTCTCTCTCTCTATATATATATATATATATATATATATATATATATATATATATATATACAAGCATGGGTACCCGGCATTGCCTGGGTTGACATGAAGTAACATTTAGAACACACCTGCTATTTCATCATGGACAACGTGGATACCCCCACAACAATTCCAAAAATAAAAGAGCGGATAAAAACATGTAAATGTAATCGCCCCCCCCCCCCCAAAAAAAAAAGAAGAAGTACGCGATACCCTCTCCGCCAGATATTTCGGCAAAAGGGATAGAAAGAGAAGAAACTATTCTCCGAATATTGAGCACTGGAAAGAAAACTCCACCCGCTAAAAAAATAAAAAAAAATAAAATAAATAAATAATTAAAAATAAATCATTACAACTTTTAATTTTTTTATTGCGGACTATTATCCTCATCTTTTCTTAGTTGTTGTTTCACGACGTTTCGGCCAACTATTCCTCTGGCCTTCGTCATAGGAACTCCGTATCTCCTAACTGCATACTCAGCAATTACTGCCATCCATAGTTGTTGTCGTGTGGTGAGATTTCTAAATTAATATATTCATATTTACCCAAACAATATCAATAATTATAATCTATTACATTATACATGTTTGCATATACGAAACTAAAAAAAAAAAAAACTTTTTTCAATTTCCGGTTATATTAAATTATTTATTAATCTTAATTTAAAACCATACATAACTAAGCTCTCTTAACTGTTATAATAAAAATTATTACTACATAAATTATAATTCTTAGTAGTAATTCTAAACCTATACTTTTATTTAGTTGAAATTTATAAGTTCGCTATATAATTCAATAACATAATTGTTTACCTTAAGCGAAGAAAGGTTAAAATTTAATTTAATTTTTAGTATAACAGAGTTATCGCCCTTTAAACAAACACAAATCCCAGTTACCATTCACTCTTTTATCATACTAAACACCTTCGCCCTCTAATTTTCTAATAAGTAATATTTATACAATTCCAATGTCTTACATTTAATATTATTCATTGATTAATTCAGTGTATATTATAAATTAATTAGGTACTTGTACAGTTTAATCAAGACATTAAAAAATTAAAATATCGAAAAAAGTTTAAATTGTACGTATCCGTTATGGAACGAAGTTCTCCTGAAAAAAAAAAAAACATTTTACTAAATTTCATCAAGTTTTTTTTTTTTTTTTTTTTTTTTTTTACAGCGAAAAAACAATTTGTTATGATACCGAGCAAAAGGTTCGATGTTTGGGAAGAAAAGCTAGTATTAAAGATCGGGAGGGGTGTCGACGCTTTAACTGGAGTTATCTCCCCGTGTGGCGTGTTCAATAAATTTCATGATGGCTGACTTCAACGCACTCTCATAAAAACGTGTTTTTCCGCTGTAAAAAAAACAAACAAAAAAACAAACTAATCGATCAAATTAAGTGAAATTTTTTTTCGGAGATCTTCAGTCCAAAACGGATACGTACCACATAACCTTTTTTCGATATTTTCATTTTTTAATGTCTTGATTAAACTGTACAAGTGCCATTAATTAACTTATACGTTGAATATAAAATGTTAGTATTAAAACCGTTTCAATATGAACTATTATATATTTATGAGTTTAATCGATAGTCTAAATTAATTTATAATTCATTTCTGCTTAATATGGAATTATAAATTAATTAGTTCTTGCACCTACATTAATTTTATCTTTAAATTATCAATATTATTATCATTCTAATAAATATTTTGAAAGTAATATTTTAAAGTTCACATTTCACGTAGTTTTACTAATCTAATATTGTTACAAGAAAAGGTTCCTCTTTTCTTGTAATTATAAGAAAAACATTAGATAAGTGAAAATGAGATTAGGATAGGCCGAGATTTGAACTTTGTAAGCAAGGTTCAGAAATGGAATTTCAGTTTCACATAAAATAGTTTAGATATGTTGTTGTAAAAGGAATTTTGATTGTTCAATTCTTTTTATGAAAACTGAATTCAAATAAGGTCAGCTAGAGAATAACGAACAATAGCAATTTAAAAACATATTGAAAAATTAGTTAGGTCGAAAAATAGGTTAGTGAGAATTCTTTGTCTGCAGAAATGGTTTGGAAATATGTGCCGAACCACGTATGTTTAGGCCACGTAGGTCAATCACGTTTACAGACACACGTATGACGTCATGGCAAAAATGAATTCTCAATATAGGAGCTAGAGTCGAAGTCGGACAGAGAGAGACAGAGTCCAGAGTCGAGTCGGACGGAGACATAGCTTACATGAGGAGGGTCCCCCTTTAGAAGCGAAGGGTTAGAACATTAAATATGTAGAAATGACTTTGAAATCCTGGATGTCATCATTATTTTGACCGGTCAAACGGAACAAAAGAACATCTCATATTTTTGTAACTGCCGTCTTTGTGTTATCATTCTACCAAATTGAAGGTAATGTGAAATCATCGTTATTAATGAACTTTGTTCCCACTCATCGTAAGTAATGTGTCCCCCTCTCCATCATAAGTAAAACGATGTGATCACCCTCTCTCAGTCGCTATGTTAAGAATCTCCAGAATTGTATGTCTCTCTTCTCTCTCCCTCGTCGCCATCGTATATGTACCCATTATCTCTAAATGTGTCACCTATGCAACAATATTCTACAATCAAGTATTAGTAAACATTACTCGAACTAGTTACATAGTTAAGTATAATTTTAGTTTAACATTGAATAGATCCTAATTCCCCTTATAATTAGATTGGAAAGTATCCTAATTACATATAGAATGTATATTAATTAGTTAAATGAATGTTTAAATAAAATCTAATTCTTATAGATTGGTATATATTATAAGGAAATAAAGTATATTTCCATCCGCACTGATGAGCTGTGATACAGCGAAACAGTGCTGTATGTGGATGACAACAATGCTCCTCATCTTGAGTTGAGCACATTGGGAAGTGATACACGAATTACCATTAGCATATTAATCGAGCTTAGGTATTTCGGACGATGTCAAAACATCGTTAATTCGCTACTCGCATAGCGTAATGGTTAGGAGGCTTGACTGTCGTACGGACGGTCGGCTTTCGATCCTGGCTTGAGGTACTTTCCTGTCTAGCCGCACTGATGAGCTGTGATACAGCAAAACAGTACTGTATGTGAATGACTATATATATATATATATATATATATATATATATATATATATATATATATATATACTAGCGGCGTTGCCCGAGTGTTTGGAGGTGTGTGTGGTCGGACGGGGTGGGAGGGTGTTAATGAAAACCTAAGAATGAAAACCTAAGAATAATCGAAGTAAAAAAAGAAAACAGAAAAACGAACGTTAAAACTTATCTGAAAAATAAAGCGGGGGGTACCCGGACGGTGGGGGGGGGTAATCAAAACATAAAAAAACACAAAACAACTAACGTAAGGCAAACGAACGATGTTAAATGTAAAAATCGAAAAAACAAAAACAAAAAAGAAAACAAAAAAACGAACATTAAAACTTCTGAAAAATCCCCCCCCCCAAAAAAAACACGTGAAAAATGGCTTAAATAAGCCTATTTCAATATTAAAATTTAAAAAATCGGTGGGTACCCGGGTGTTTTTGGGCGTCGGTGGGGGGTGTTAATGAAAACCTAAGATTAAGCGAAGTAAAAAAAATTAAAAAAAAAACAGAAAAACGAACGTTACGTGAAAAATCGCTAAAATAACCCTGCTTCAATATTAAAATTTAAAAAATCGAAAAAAAAGACATCTCACACCACGATTCGAACCCAAAACGTTTAGACAATGACCCAACGCTCTAACCAACTGAGCTAACACGACGTACATGAACTTGTATTAGTTCTTCAAATATTTAAACTGACGCATGCGTTGAACTGATCTCGTCATGGGAGGACGGTTTTTGTTGACCCCCCCCCCTGTAGAAAAGTGTTGATTTCAGGGTGAAAGAATGAACGTTTTGGGCCAATTTTTCGATATGTTTCGGGCGAAGAATGGGGCTTTCATATGAGACCAAATTTGTGAATTTTTGTTCTGTTTGTCGAAAGTTTTTAGCAGATACACAAACATACACACATACATACATACATACATACATACATACATTCATACATTTTCGCTTTTATATATATATAGATGACAGCCGGAGCTCCTAACCGTTGCGCTATTTGGTTGTCGCTATGCGGGCAGTGAATTAACAATGTTTTGACATTGTCCAAATACCTAAGCTCAATTTATTTACACAAAGAGCATCGCTTCATACGCTAATGGTATTTTGTATATCACTTCCCAATATGCTCAACCCAAGATAGGGAGCATTATATATATATATATATATATATATATATATATATATATATATATATATATATATATATATACTAGCAGAAGTACCCGTCGTTGACTGGGTTCAAACACAGCCTACAGAAAATGGATTGTGATTGATGAAAGCATGTTAGGTTATGAAAACGAGAGGGTTGTAAAGAGATAGGTTTTGATACTCAAAAGTTTTACCGAGAAAAATATAATTAAAGTAAAGATAATTTTCGCGAAAATATATTTTTTATATCAACTTTGTTTCCATTTGTAGCCAAGAGTTACCAACAAAATGATGTTTCCTTACAAAGAGAAAATGTTATTTATATAATAATATAAATATACAAGAAATAAATGTTACCATAGTCAATAAAAGTTACTTTTATGGTAAAAAAAGTTCATTGGTTTGTATTTTTAAGTAGTTTCTAATTTTTTTTTTTTTAATTCACGAACCGGTTTAAAAATAAATCAAAATGGCAGCGGCTTGGAGGAGGGGCACCTGAACATTCTGTGTTAACAATTTAAAAGAGTTACGTCAACGTAAGGAATATTTATAAACATATTTTAATGCTTTCTGTTATTTTGTGCTTGAGGAATATTCGATTATGGCATTTGTAGTTTATATAAATATATATATCAAATTTCGGTTCGCTGAAATTATTTCAAGTAAAGAGCATTAAAATCTATTTCAAAAAAAAAAGCATGAACTGAACTTTTATTGACTATGGTAACATTTATTTCTTGTATATTTATTTTTTCGGGTAGTCGTTTGCTGGCTTTTCTGCTAAAAACTCTTACTAAATAATATCGACGAAATATCGAAAAACAAAGAAACAAAAACAGTTTTGAAAAATAACGAAGCTTTACTTACTTTAGTAAAATAATCCGAAACAGCAAAATGGGATATTAAAAAAGTAAACACGTAATTACTTTAGTTTTTTAAAGCAAAAAATCGATATAAACATGAATAGGAAAATGGCGCCCTTTTCAAGCAGAACAGCTTCGTTTCAGTTTTACAATATTGAACGGTGTAGTATTGCACCGTCGGATTCAGGGTTGTACTATTGTAATGTAAAGAACACGCAGAAAGGGATGTAATCAACTGAATTCCTTCTAGTACACTGACAAAAAAAGGCTTAAACAGATATATAAATAAAAATAAAAAGATTATGTAAATGTTTTTAAAAGACACGTAATTACGTGAGCAGGATTTTTTCCTTCTTTTGACACGATAACAAGTAACGTTCTTGTTTTTTTATTATTTATCTATTTATCTATTTATCTATTTTCGAAAGAGTGCCACGTGCAAGTGGAGAAGGAAAAAAAACAGAATTTTGCAAAATTTGTGTCGAGAATTCGACAGAATATGATTCAGCTCAAAAAAATAAATAAAAGCTAACGTGAATTAAAATTAAAGTTAAGGTGTTAATGTGGACCCTCGTCCCTTTTAAAACCCCTTGTTAAACTTTGTGACATATTTACATTCTATGGAGGTCAGGCGCGAACGAATACCATATTTCTTCAAACTGAAACATAATTATCAAAGTATACTTAGGCAAATAGATATGAAAAGTCTTTGTTAAAGTTTGGGCCATATTTCCATGGAGTACAGGCGCAAATGCAGACCCCACAATTTTATTATACCATCCCTATTTAAGTTGAAATATACTTATCAAAGTATTCTTATGTACTTCTATATCAAAAACCCTTGTAAACGTTTTTTTTTTTTTTTTCAATTTTTATTTCCATACTTTGGGGGCCAGGCGCGAACACAAACCCCACAATTTTTATGAACCACCGTTCTGCCAGATAAAACATACCCATTCCTGATCCTCGATACATCTTCTATCATTATATGTAATCAGTTTTTTTTTTTTTAAATAGTCAACCATATAGGCGCCTATTCGTGACCACACACACACACACACACACACACACACACACACACACACACACACACACAAATGTTCAGCATTATATATATATATAGAGAGAGAGACCAGTGTCCTGCCATTGTCCGGAGAAACTAAGGTAACTAAGTAAACCAACCAAATTTAAGGGCAAAATCAACAGGAAAAGACTTGAAAGAACTGGAAATCTTAATTTATACAAAAGGCTAAATTTTTTCCAAAATTATTTTCTTTAATATTACTATGTATTACTTGGTATTCCGGCATAAAGCTCGAGACAATAGTCTCTAACCCCCTTTCACAACAAAAGGAACTAATTTCCCTATACACCGCTTTTGGTTACTATGGGAACAGTTAATTTTTGTGATGATTCGATTTTTAATAATAAACAATATACAGGACATTTTAAAAGTAAAACAATAATTGTTTAATAGTAATTATTAAAGAAAAAGTTAAAATTTGACTTTTTTGGCCTTTTTTATCTAAAAAATGTGGTTTTGTCTTTGAATTTGGCCTTTTTTGCTGAAAGATTTGGCTTCAAACATTTATTGTAGCCTACAATATACAGGATTTTTTATTTATTAATTTTTGTGATTCGAGGAATAAACCAATAAAATCTATTTTGTTTTTTATTATTGTTGATTTTTTTTATTATTGTTGATTTTTTTTTATTATTATTGTTGATTTTTTTTTTTTTTAATTATTATTCGATCTGAAAACCCGCACAAATTATTAGTATCCTTGCCGCTAATTAATCGAAAAATCGTACGCGTTCTGCTGCACTTATGGAGAAAATTGTTGATGATGTTATACCTGCAGCAGCTGACCTGTGTTTTTTGGAGTATTCTCAGTATTCATATTAAGCAATGTAATTCTTTGTTATCGGTGGTGGCCATTTCTATACATGCAAGCAAGCGCATTTAAATTTGTCACAAAAAAGTAGTTTTGGGGATATTAATCAGTGTAGTTTATTATTAAAAATAAATATTAATATTTAAAATAAAATAAAATGTGTTTATTATTAAAAATCGAATCATCACAAAAATTAGCTGTTCCCATAGTAACCAAAAGCGGTGTATAGGGAAATTAGTTCCTTTTGTTGTGAAAGGGGGTTAGAGACTATTGTCTCGAGCTTTATGCCGGAATACCTATTACTTTAAGTAAAACTATCATTAAATTAGAAAAAAAAATACAAACTAATAGTTAGCTAATGGGATGTTCATTTGCAAAGCAATATGCAAATTAGTTTACCCTGAGCTGTCGATCGCATATGCACGATGTGTATATTAGAAAGTCATTGTTCTTTTATTCTAAATACGAATTTGACGTTTTGTCTAACTTAATAAAAATGCTGAGGAAACAACAAAAATAAACCTCAAGTCGATCAATCAAGTAGATTAACCGTGACAAACTGTCAACCCCCCTCCCTCCCTTTATCCTTCTATCGCTTCCTCTCTCCCCGACACCTCTCGTTTTCTCCCCTATATTTCTCCCTCTCCCTCTCCCTCCCACCCAATCTCGTCTCTCTATCTCTTTCTGTGTCCCTCCCTCTTTCTCTCTCTGTCCTTCTATCGCTTCCTCTCTCCCTATCTCCCTGATTTTTCTCGCTTTCTCCCCTATCTCTCTCCCTCTCTCTCACTACCACTCTCTCTCTTTCTCGTTCTCTCTCTGTCTCTCTGTCTCTCTCTCTCTGTCTCTCACTCTCTCTCTTTGTCTCTCTCTCTCTCTATATATATATATATATATACATATATTTCTGTGTCCTTCCCTCTTTCTCTCCCTCAGTCTTTCTATCGCCTCCTCCTCCCTCTCTTCCCGATCTTTTCTCCCCTATCTCTCTCCAACTCTCCCTCCCACTGCCTTTACCCCCCATCTCTCTCTCTCTCTCTCTCTCTCTCTCTCTCTCTCTCTCTCTCTCTCTCTCTCTCTCTCTCTCTCTCTCTCTCTCTCTCTCTCATATGATAAAACGTCTATATGTGTTCAAAGTTTAGGGGAAAATCACGCTGCAGTCAAGCGATGTCAGTTTTTACGACTTTTTTATTATAAGACGCTGAAATGGCCCGGAAACACCCGACAAATTCGAACCGGATTCGGGAAGTTGAATGAAAAAAATAAATAAGTAAAAATAAAATCGTTTGCTATCCTCAAAATATTTAACATACGTCATGGGAAAAACATCTCCCTATGTCTGGCTGAGAAACATTATTAATTTAATATGTCCCGATTCCGGGCAACACTCCTACTTTGAAAACAAAGAACAAACACCTATATACAATACTATAGGAAGTACTATATACATGATTCTCTCTCTCTGTCTCACTCTCTTTCTCTCTCTCTCTCTCTCTCTCTCTCTCTCTCTCTCTCTCTCTATATATATATATATATATATATATATATATATATATATATATATATATATATATATATATACGCCTGGCCTTGCCCCGGGTGTTTAGAGGTGTATGTTGAGGAAAAAAGAAATAAAAAGCTGTCAATTTTTTTTTTAATTTGACCCCTATTATGACCCCTTAGCATTTATTGTTTGGGGGTCAAATCAAGTTATTAAGTTAGATCCATGCCCAAAGAACCTATATCTAAAATTTCAAGTATTTAGACCCAAAATTGTCGGAGGAGTTTGGTAGAGTTCTCAAAGGTCAAATCGTTGAACTTTTACCCCTTAACAGCCAAATTTCTGGCCGAAAACCAATTACATAGATTTTCCCAAATCTCAGTACCATGTATATCAAATTTCGAGTCTATAGACTTAAAATTGACAAAGTTATTTCGTAGGGAAATGTACACAGACAGGCACACAGTCAGTTTCACTTTTATAGATAGATAGATAGATAGATAGATAGATAGATAGATAGATAGATAGATAGATAGACTAATAGATTAAACAAAAATATATACGTATACATAAATATATATGGAAACAATTTTGTGTTTACTTTAAACTTTTTACGCTAATATTATGCAAGTATAAATCATGTAGAATATCTGCATGAATATAATTACACGTAATAGTTAACTAAAGATGCTCATCCCACAAGAAAACCGAAAATACTAATAGGGAATTAATTAAAATGAATGTTTAAAAGAATATGCAAATTAGCTAGATCGTTTGCTAGTGAATACAAGTCTACAACCCATATATAAGAAAATTGTATTTTCTTTTTAAATAAATAGAAAAGAGGGTTTTTAATATGAATATCAATACGCACAAAAGAAAAATGAATTTATAAGAATATATATATATATATATATATATATATATATATATATATATATATATATAAAATAGACGCTTTTTGTTTATCAATTCTATTTTCGACTATTTCTAACTTCCGAATAACAGTTGCGCTGTTTCTTATTTTATTTTTCTAATCACACACACACACACACATCAAAATTTATAAATCAATTTGCGCGGGAATTACAGCATTCATCCACACCAAACCTCTTGGGTAAAAAAGCAGGACGCTAGAAAAATGGCCGATGTAGTTGAAAGCACATTTTTTCGTCAAAAATATGAATTTTTGACAAATCAGGTCTGGATTTAAAAAACTTATTTTTGCAAGCCTCTTGGAGCCTCTAAAGAAATATAAAACACAAGAATAACTTCTCTCGCCAGAGAGAGAGAGATCAGACATTAGCAGAAAGACAAGTCGCAAATCGAACGCTCGCTGAGCGAATTCAGTAGCTGAAATGACAGCTTTTCTCACACGTCCAAAAACATTACTTGACTCTCTCTTTCTCTCACTTCCTCAAAACACATAGTCGGACTCTTTCTATCACGCTCTCAAGTCTTCACCTCCTTCCTCCTTTCCTTCTTTCATACAGACTGACACCTTGGCACACACTAAAAAGTAATTTCTTTTCTTTAACGAAAAATAAACAAGTTTATTTTACATTATTTGGTAGTGTATATTTCTTTTTATTTATTTGTTTCAGGGGACTTATGCAAGTCCACACCACAGTCTTTACTTCTAGCAGGAACTGGCTGATGCAATCACCATATTTATCATAAGTCCTAGTACTTTTCAATCCTTCAGGATTCATCGTCGGGGATGAATTAATCTAACTGTTTTTGAATAAATTATATACTTTTTCCCATCCTCTTCATTGGTTAATTATTTTATTTTATTTATTTTATCCGTTTTTCCATTGGTTAAAATTAATAACATCCTGAAATGTTTGCAAAGTTATTAAATAAATAACTCTACAAACACCCCAGGATGTTATTAATATTCGTAAAGTTTATTTTATTAATAGTAGATTTTTAGATTCTATTAGTAATGTTCCTAGTATTTCAAGTTTTCGTTTATTATTGATTTGATCAAGTATAGATGTGTTGCCAACTAAAATTTTCCTAAACTGGGACAAAGGACAGGAATGTTCCTATTTACAATGCCTCCCCACGGGACAGAGTAAGACACCAGGGTCGTTTTTTAACGTGGAGAAAAGGAACAAAAATAAAAATTGTCTCAGTCGTGAAGAATTTCTCCTCCACTGACAGAGAACAAGAAATTGAAGTGCAACATCTGAAGAACAGATACTACACTTTGAGGTATTTATTTGCTCCCCCACTGAGCAAATTAGGCACAAGGCCAATTTTTAATGTGGAGAGAGAGGGAGGGGGAGGGAAAGGGGGATCCAGCTCCCGAGAGGTGGGAAATGGGAGCTGGATAGTAACTGTGGTCTGTAGGGTGATCCCTACATTGACCAAGTTCAGATATGTGGGGTTACCCCCACATATGGTCTTTGCTAGTCATAGCTAGTCTTTGCTTGCAGCATCTGGGTATTTATTTGCTCCCCCACCGAGCAAATTAGGCACAAGGCCGATTTTTAATGTGAGGAGTGAAGGGGAAATGGGGACCAACTCCCCGGGGAGTAGGGGAGCTGGATAGTGACAATTGGTATGAAGGGTTGCCCTACATTGACCAAGTTCTTATATGTGGAGTTGCGCCCACATATGGTCTTTGCTTGCAGTATCTGCCGGAACAGATTGTATTTATTTGCTTACCCACTGAGCAAATTAGGCACAAGGCCGTTTTTTAATGTGGAGATGGAGGGAAGGGGGAGGGAAAGGGGGTACCAGCTCCCGAGAGGTGGGAAATGGGAGCTGGATTAGAAACTGTTGGTAAGAAGGGTTGCCCCTTCAGTGACCAAGGTCAGATATGTGGGGTTACCCCCACATATGGTCGTTGCTAGTCATAGCTAGTTTTTGCTTGCAGCATCTACCGGAACAGATGGTATTTATTTGCTCCCCCACCGAGCAAATTAGGCACAAGGCCAATTTTTAATGTGAGGAGTGAAGGGAGGGGGAAGGGAAAGGGGGGACCAGCTCCCGAGAGGTGGGAAATGGGAGCTGGTTAAAGGTCAGGCATGTGGGGTTTCCCCCACATCTGGTCTTTGCTAGTCATAGATAGTCATAGCTTGCAGTATCTGCCGGAACAGATGGTATTTATTTGCTCCCCCACCGAGCAAATTAGGCACAAGGCCGATTTTTAATGTGAGGAGTGAAGGGAGGGGGAAGGGGAAAAGGGGACCAGCTCCCGAGAGGTGGGAAATGGGAGCTGGTTAAAGGTCAGGTATGTGGGGTTGCCCCCACATCTGGTCTTTGCTAGTCATAGCTAGTCATAGCTTGCAGTATTTGCCGGAACAGATGGTATTTATTTGCTCCACCACCGAGCAAATTAGGCACAAGGCCAATTTTTAATGTGAGGAGTGAAAGGGAGGGGGAAGGGAAAAGGGGACCAGCTCCGGAGAGGTGGGAAATGGGAGCTGGTTAAAGGTCAGGTATGTGGGGTTGCCCCCACATCTGGTCTTTGCTAGTCATAGCTAGTCATAGCTAGTCATAGCTTGCAGCATCTGCCGGAACAGATGGTATTTATTTGCTCCCCCACCGAGCAAATTAGGCACAAGGCCAATTTTTAATGTGAGGAGTGAAGGGAGGGGGAAGGGAAAGGGGGGACCAGCTCCCGAGAGGTGGGAAATGGGAGCTGGTTAAAGGTCAGGCATGTGGGGTTTCCCCCACATCTGGTCTTTGCTAGTCATAGATAGTCATAGCTTGCAGTATCTGCCGGAACAGATGGTATTTATTTGCTCCCCCACCGAGCAAATTAGGCACAAGGCCGATTTTTAATGTGAGGAGTGAAGGGAGGGGGAAGGGGAAAAGGGGACCAGCTCCCGAGAGGTGGGAAATGGGAGCTGGTTAAAGGTCAGGTATGTGGGGTTGCCCCCACATCTGGTCTTTGCTAGTCATAGCTAGTCATAGCTTGCAGTATTTGCCGGAACAGATGGTATTTATTTGCTCCACCACCGAGCAAATTAGGCACAAGGCCAATTTTTAATGTGAGGAGTGAAAGGGAGGGGGAAGGGAAAAGGGGACCAGCTCCGGAGAGGTGGGAAATGGGAGCTGGTTAAAGGTCAGGTATGTGGGGTTGCCCCCACATCTGGTCTTTGCTAGTCATAGCTAGTCATAGCTAGTCATAGCTTGCAGCATCTGCCGGAACAGATGGTATTTATTTGCTCCCCCACCGAGCAAATTAGGCACAAGGCCAATTTTTAATGTGAGGAGTGAAGGGAGGGGGAAGGGAAAAAGGGAACCAGCTCCCGAGAGGTGGGAAATGGGAGCTGGTTAAAGGTCAGGTATGTGGGGTTGCCCCCACATCTGGTCTTTGCTTGCAGTATCTGCCGGAACAGATGGTATTTATTTGCTCCCCCACCGAGCAAATTAGGCACAAGGCCAATTTTTAATGTGAGGAGTGAAGGGAGGGGGAAGGGAAAAAGGGGACCAGCTCCCGAGAGGTGGGAAATGGGTGCTGGTTAATGGTCAGGCATGTGGGGTTGCCCCCACATCTGGTCTTTGCTTGCAGTATCTGCCGGAACAGATGCTATTTATTTGCTCCTTCACCGAGCAAATTAGACACAAGGCCAATTTTTAATGTGAGGAGTGAAGGGAGGGGGAAGGGAAAAAGGGGACCAGCTCCCGAGAGGTGGGAAATGGGAGCTGGTTAATGGTCAGGCATGTGGGGTTGCCCCCACATCTGGTCTTTGCTAGTCATAGCTAGTCATAGCTTGCAGCATCTGCCGGAACAGATGGTATTTATTTGCTCCCCCACCGAGCAAATTAGGCACAAGGCCGATTTTTAATGTGAGGAGTGAAGGGGAAATGGGGACCAACTCCCCGGGGAGTAGGGGAGCTGGATAGTGACAATTGGTATGAAGGGTTGCCCTACATTGACCAAGTTCTTATATGTGGAGTTGCGCCCACATATGGTCTTTGCTTGCAGTATCTGCCGGAACAGATTGTATTTATTTGCTTACCCACTGAGCAAATTAGGCACAAGGCCGTTTTTTAATGTGGAGATGGAGGGAAGGGGGAGGGAAAGGGGGTACCAGCTCCCGAGAGGTGGGAAATGGGAGCTGGATTAGAAACTGTTGGTAAGAAGGGTTGCCCCTTCAGTGACCAAGGTCAGATATGTGGGGTTACCCCCACATATGGTCGTTGCTAGTCATAGCTAGTTTTTGCTTGCAGCATCTACCGGAACAGATGGTATTTATTTGCTCCCCCACCGAGCAAATTAGGCACAAGGCCAATTTTTAATGTGAGGAGTGAAGGGAGGGGGAAGGGAAAGGGGGGACCAGCTCCCGAGAGGTGGGAAATGGGAGCTGGTTAAAGGTCAGGCATGTGGGGTTTCCCCCACATCTGGTCTTTGCTAGTCATAGATAGTCATAGCTTGCAGTATCTGCCGGAACAGATGGTATTTATTTGCTCCCCCACCGAGCAAATTAGGCACAAGGCCGATTTTTAATGTGAGGAGTGAAGGGAGGGGGAAGGGGAAAAGGGGACCAGCTCCCGAGAGGTGGGAAATGGGAGCTGGTTAAAGGTCAGGTATGTGGGGTTGCCCCCACATCTGGTCTTTGCTAGTCATAGCTAGTCATAGCTTGCAGTATTTGCCGGAACAGATGGTATTTATTTGCTCCACCACCGAGCAAATTAGGCACAAGGCCAATTTTTAATGTGAGGAGTGAAAGGGAGGGGGAAGGGAAAAGGGGACCAGCTCCGGAGAGGTGGGAAATGGGAGCTGGTTAAAGGTCAGGTATGTGGGGTTGCCCCCACATCTGGTCTTTGCTAGTCATAGCTAGTCATAGCTAGTCATAGCTTGCAGCATCTGCCGGAACAGATGGTATTTATTTGCTCCCCCACCGAGCAAATTAGGCACAAGGCCAATTTTTAATGTGAGGAGTGAAGGGAGGGGGAAGGGAAAAAGGGAACCAGCTCCCGAGAGGTGGGAAATGGGAGCTGGTTAAAGGTCAGGTATGTGGGGTTGCCCCCACATCTGGTCTTTGCTTGCAGTATCTGCCGGAACAGATGGTATTTATTTGCTCCCCTCACCGAGCAAATTAGGCACAAGGCCAATTTTTAATGTGAGGAGTGAAGGGAGGGGGAAGGGAAAAAGGGGACCAGCTCCCGAGAGGTGGGAAATGGGTGCTGGTTAATGGTCAGGCATGTGGGGTTGCCCCCACATCTGGTCTTTGCTTGCAGTATCTGCCGGAACAGATGCTATTTATTTGCTCCTTCACCGAGCAAATTAGACACAAGGCCAATTTTTAATGTGAGGAGTGAAGGGAGGGGGAAGGGAAAAAGGGGACCAGCTCCCGAGAGGTGGGAAATGGGAGCTGGTTAATGGTCAGGCATGTGGGGTTGCCCCCACATCTGGTCTTTGCTAGTCATAGCTAGTCATAGCTTGCAGCATCTGCCGGAACAGATGCTACACTTTTATCTTGGCCAAAAGGCCAAGTACGATGTTGGTTAGTCAAGTGGTTACATATCCCAACTATGTTATTGATGAAAAAGTTGGGAAATTTTAAAATATTAACAATTAATAATACAGGATCCACACCTACACCTACCTACTACACTTATAAAACTTTATTATAAAAATCAAACGCATTATAATTATAGAATAGACGAAAAATAATTTTAAAATATTATCAATAAAAATGTGCAACCTATAGACCCTAAAATATTTTTTAATTAATCATTTGCTATAATAAATTTAAAACCTCTAGCCTGATTATAACTAATAACTTCTCTTAGTCTAGGTCATTGTTGAGATGACTTGTTTCCTGTTAGCTGTGGTATCTCTTTGGCTCGGTGCAGTTCTAGGAGGTCCACACACTCAGGTTTTACTTCTCTCTATGAGAGAGGAATGCCGGTGGGGCTGCTCGGGCATTTTTTGGTTGGCCAAAGTGCCTTTCGTCTAGGATGCTGTATTTTTCAAATTCAACTTTCCGATTTTATGCCGCACCACCCCACCATGGGACAGAGATAAATAACTTCACGTATATAGTGAACAGGGTTGCCAGACGTTGCCTGGGTTGGATATGACGTTTCAGTATAGTACGGACTGAGGAGTAATTTTTAGAGCTACATTTATTTTCAAGGTTGTTCTGCTTCCATTGCTTTCCCTATCAAATAACTCAAAGATAACCCGGTATGTTATTTTGTATACAGGGTGGAACGATAAAAATGTCACCTTACAGAAAACAACACTACACCTTTATTTTTAAATTTTTATTGAAAAAATCTATTCAGTTAACTTAATTATGTAGTAGAGCTGACATCTATTCAATGTAGCCACCTTCAGCCTCAATCACCGCCTCGATACGGGTCCGGAACTTGGAGCATGCCTTTTCGACAAGCACTGGCAGGAGCTCTGCAAATACTTGGCAGATGGCCGCGATCAGGCTGGCTTTGGTGTTGTGAGAGGTCATGTTGGTGATATTCTCAATGTATAATAAAACGATGTAGCCTAGCGGATTCAGGTTGGGAGAGGAGGGGGCAGTGAGAGAAGGGTACAAAGTCATAGCTCTCCTTCTGAAGCCAAACCTGTGGGCTGGTGCCGAGACCTACTGCCAAATCCAGGATCTGCGAGAAGCCATCTGATTGCACCAGGGGATCACCACACTCTTCAGCACATCCAGGTACACTTTGGTGTTGACTTTCAAGCCAACTTCAAAGATGTGAGGTGACATGATGTGGCCCTCACTTGAAACCACACTAAAGACCATAACCGTGGCCGAAAACTTTATTTTCATCACTCTGAGCACGTCTCTGTTATTCTGTGGCAATCTAGTGATGCATTTTGAAGGTGCTAGCAATGGTCAAATGAAAGAGGACCTTTTAGAGCTTGTGTTTTATGTCTTCCTGCATCCATTTATTTTCGCAGATACAAAACAGCAAAATAGAGTTCATTTGAGTTCACCAGGATGGTAGAAGTCTTTAATATTTCGAGAATATAATCCATTTTTCAGAAAGAAAGGAACCAAAAAAAATGTCATTAGAAAAAAAAAAAAATAGAAAATATTAAACTGGGACTGTTTGTCTATTTTTTGTCCATGTCACATCATTTTAACACCCTGTTCCCTGCATTGCTATAGCCTTCTTATACTCTTCCACATTTATTTACCAGCAATGCTTCAAGCAAACTACCTTTCCCTCTTATCTATTATCTATGTTACAAATTTTAAGAATATTTGACTTGTATTTTTTAAAATCGATGGATACATTTATTTTTAAGGGGAGTATTATATCCCCTTTTCAAAATAAGTCAAATACAACCCACTGCACTCCTTTATATGTTTACTTTCAATGTTCCAAATTTTAGAGTAATTCATAGATACATTTATTGGAATACGGATTCTAAACATAAGGTTTAGCATCATTGTGTTGGTTTTAACCTTCACATGGGGACATAAAAATGGTGCAAAACTGTTTCATTTGAAGAATTCCTTTACCTGTGGAACACATTACTGCAGAACTGCTTCCTTATAGACTACAAAATATTCTTCGAATTCAATATAAACCTTTACTTGACACAAATCCTCCCCACAAGTAATCAAACTTACTTCATTCTATTGATCATTTTTATTACTCCCATAATATTCTTAATTTCTCAACTAACAATCATTTCATCCTCGAGTGGATTTTTGGCCTTGATGGTTAGTGACTCATTAATAAAAAATAATAGTTTGCAGACGATTCCCTTGATTCTTTTCTGAAAGGAAAGGCCACTTGAAGGTTGCCAACATCCATAATGAAAGTCACTATGGAAGCGGCAGGAATCAAACACTACACGCTTATCTTATGGGGTAGAATTATTAGCAACTAACCATGTCAGCGGTTTAAATTGCTAACAATCAAACAAGGAAATAGCATATCAGGCAGTCTGATGATATATGAAAGTGAAATTTAGCCATTTGGGGTTGAGGACATTCAATGCATGAAGAGGAATGATATGAAAATGCATTTAACTTTCTCCTAGGGCAGGATGATTATACACAAGGGTCAGGAAAGTGGAATTGAAAAGCCAGCGCCCCCAAGAAGAAGCAATCCGGTCTGAAAAAATGCCTGAGCAGCCCTGACAGCATTCCTCGGTAGGAATGCTTCAGGAGATTAGCAATAAATTAACCTTTTCTGAAGCCTAGACATCCTGTAACGTAGTCTGGGAACCAACATGTAGCTTCCGTCACAAAGTCGACAAAGAATAGAAAAGAACTTCACTTTGCTTTTTCTTTGTAACGACGATATTTATTTCCTCGTTGTTATGGTTTGTGACGCAGTTGCGTTCATAAGCGTACTCTTTCAATCTCTAGTGCGATCTCCTTTCCTAACAGCCCAGGCTATGTTACACTCCTAGAACTGCACAGGACAATCACAAACAACAGCAGAAAAATCATTATCAGAATGGTCTAGACTTTGTTAAGAAATGATAGATGGATGTGTAATATGCGTTTATATCTAACGAGAGTATGGGAAGGTGTATACAGAATAGGAGACTCTGTTGATATAGTGATGTTGAAAGTACAGATGAGAGTTCTTGGGTTAGTAGAGATAGAACAGTTGGGGTAGCAGGGTCAGTTTACTGGGGACGGCCAAGGAATATATGAAACAACTTGATAAGAATGAACTTGAAAGCAAAAAAGGATTACGACCTGGCCAGAAATAGGTTACTTTGGAAACTCTTAAAGCATCGATGAGAGTTCTTAGGTTAGTAGAGGTAAAACAGTTGGGGTAGCAGGGTCAGTTTACAGGGGACGGCCAAGGAACATATTGGAGAACTTGGTGAGAATGAACTTGAAAGAAAAAAAGGGGATAACCACATGGCCAGAGATAGGTTAGTTAGGAAGTTTTAAAAGGCGTCCAAATAGCAGCATGCAAAACGGACGTTAAACTGATGATGATGATGATGATGATGATGATGATGATGATGATGACGATGACGACGACGATGATGATGATGATGATGATGATGATGACGACGACGATGATGATGATGATGACGACGACGACGACGATGATGATGATGATGATGACGACGACGATGACGATGATGATGATGATGATGATGACAATGACGATGCTGATGATGCTGATGATGATGATAATGATGATGATGATGATGACGATGACGATGACGATGATGATGATGATGATGATGATGATGATGATGCTGATGCTGATGATGATGATGATGATGACGACAACGACGATGATGATGATGATGACGACGACAACGACGACGACGATGATGATGATGACAATGACGATGATGATGATGCTGATGATGATGATGATGCTGATGATGATGATGATGATGATGACGACGACGATGATGAATTAGATTAACAAGAAGATTCTTGCTGAATTTTTTACTTTGATTTCAAATAATGTATTTTCAAATAAGTTTTCGTTATAATACCTTTACTTTGTATATCATTTTAAATAGCATTTTTCACTCTAGCTAATCGTTTAGATTACAATTGTTTTAAAACAATTATGTCTTCTTTTCAGAATGTTAAATACAAGATGCAAAAAAGCAAATTCGCACAATTTTCCTATTTCAATTCAAGCTAGTCCAAAAAGCTGTTGAAACAGTTTGTAATATCAACAAAGCGCTTGGCCCGGGAACCACTATTGAAAGTGTAGCACAATGGCAGTTTAAGAAATTTTGTGGCAGCAACGAGAGTCTTGGAGATGATGGGCTAGTTATAGGCCATTGGATGTTGACAATGACCAATTAAGAGCCTTAGTCGAAGCCGATGCACGCACAGCTGTTCAAGAACTTATTTCTGAATTCGACGTAACGTTTACGACGATTTCCAACCAAGAGAGACTGGAAAGACAAAAAATTTGATAAATGGGTGCCTCACGAATTGAACGCCAGCCAAAAGAAACGCCGTTATTAAGTGCCATCTTCACTTCTTTTATGCAACAAGAACAACCCGTTTCTCAACTGGGTTGTGACTAGCGATGAAAAGTGAGTTCTTACAACTGGTGACGCTCAGCTCAGTGGTTAGACGCTGACAAAGCTCCCCAATACTTCCCAAAGCTAGAACTGCCCCAAAAGTTTGGACATCTGCAACCGGTCTCATTCATTACAGTTTTTTTAATGTAAACGAAACCATCACAGTGGTGAAGTACTGTCAAAAAATGGAAGAAATGCATCAGAAACTTCGACAACAACACCCAACATTAGTCAACAGAAAAAGGTCTAATTCTCCTTCACGACAATGCCCGATCGAACATTGCTAAACCGACACTGCAGAAGTTGGACGAATTGGGCTACGAAACTCTGCCCCATCCGCCATACTCTCCAGACTTCTCACCTACCAACTACCACTTTTTCAAGCATCTTGACAAGTTTCTGCATGAGAAATGTTTCAAAAACCTAAGCGGTATCAAAAACGTCTTCAGCGACTTCATCATCACTAGAACGCACGATTTTTACGTTACTGGCATAAATATATTTGTTTTGCGTTGGCAAAATGCGTTGATTCGACCAATAACTTTTTGCTTGGATCGAGATATGTTCATCTGAATTTAAAGGTTAAAAACTTCAATAACTTTCTTATCAACCTGATAGTAGTAGCAGTAGTAGTAGTAGTAGTAGTAGTAGTAGTAGTAGTAGTAGATGATTGGTATCTCTTGTGAGTAACATTCTTGGTAATGTTATCCGAATGCAGATATAGAAGGGTTTATAACTGTAAGTTAAGAACGCAATAAGTCGTTACAAGTTAAGTCACTGGGTTGTAAGGAATACAGGGCAACGGTTCGGCTGTACTCGTACTGCCGTCGTATTCGTCAAGGCTGTCAGCGTCGTCCTTGACATATTACTCGAAATAGTTCATTGTATACGGTAGGCGGTGTCGGGGCTTTCTCTACAACACTGTAAGAGAGAAAGTCGGAGGTGGGGGACGAGGGAGTAGGGAGAGATGTCAACAACCGAATCAAGCAGGTCGACAGCTGATCCACACAATTGTGCTTTTTGTAATTATGTAATTTCAAGACCTTAACGCTGGGGCAACGTGTAGCACCTGTTCTGAATCGTCACTGTAAGAGGATAATTGTGCAGTAGTAATATAGTCAAAAGTGATATCTATCTATCTATCTATCTATCTATTATATACAAGGAATTTTCTGTGCATGTGTGTGTGCTTGTGTGTGCGCGCGTGCGTATGGGTGTGTATGAGAGAGAGAGAGAGAGAGAGAGAGAGAGAGAGAGAGAGAGAGAGAGAGAGAGAGAGAGAGAGAGAGAGGAGAGCTTTCCCTATGAACTCCTAATCGGCTGGTTCGATCTTTTTTTAAAATTTAATACAAATGTACTTTATGCACTTGGCAATGTTCTTAGATAGGTTTTGTATCGGAATATCTCTGATAAGCAGATATTTAACATGCTTCTCACTGCAGCATGATGTGACAAAAGGTCAGAAGGTGGGGATGCTTAAGCTAGCACCCCTAAAGAAGAGGCACGCTGGCCTAATAAAAATTTCCTGGGCTGCTCCATCGACATTCCCTGGTAGAGGCAACTCAGTCAGTCAGCAATAAAGTTAATCCACTCTAAAGCCAGGTGACAAGGCCTGGAAGGGTAGACTACCTAGGAACTACCCAGGCGGTGTACCTCAGTCTTACAGGTACTGGGCCAGTTCCTGGCTCCACACATGTCAAAAACAGATTCTTGACGTAATTCTACTCAGTCTCCAAGCAACCAAAGCAGAAAGGTGATTCATTTTCATCGATATAATGAGGGTATGTCTTGATAAATATCGATAATCGATAATCAAAAAGTCTGATAAAAGAAGTAACAGACGATTTTGACTAACATTAACACCTTATACAGCCTAATATCACAAATGAATTTGAAAAGTTTTATTACTGCATAAGCAGTAAGACCCGGCATATAAAATCAACAGTAGGTGCTTTGATATGACAGAGGTGCGTTCGTTCAAGATGAATTTTTCTGTTTAGATCACAACTGAACCAGGATACTTGACGTCCGCATTTTAACCTTTAATTCAAGCCATTATATAAAATAATTTTATAAAATCAACAGTAGGCTCTCTACAGTGCAATGTAAATTACAATTTATTCTAGACAAAGTTACTGTGGGGAGGCATGTGAAGCTTCCTTCTGGTG